>NW_020954554.1:60253-70203 GCF_900497805.2 Vombatus ursinus | reverse complement strand
ATGCTAACTTCCCACCAGTATCACATTCTCTTTGAGTAGCTTGTGGCATTCCTCTCAGAGAGTGGGTTATTGATTATTGATGGATTATCATGATCCATCAGACAATTCAAAATAAAATCATTTACGGTGCCATGAACTTTTACCTCAAACAAACAAGTATCATTAATCACAGCTTAGGAAAAACTTTTCCTGGACTTGCAAATTCTTAGCAAGTCATAACCCAAACAAGCTTTTTGGCAAGTTTACACATTAAAACAATAACCAACAAAGGCCAAATTGTTTTAGCTGTAACCAAATTATGAAAAGTTGTTTGACATAACTGATACAAAAAGTTTTATCAATTTGAAACGTGAAACAAACCCATTACCAATTAGATGACTTCAGTTTTGTTAAATGCATTTCCAAATTATTTTACACAGAGAATCAACAACTCATCATTAACAGTTAAAACTACAACTTTAAAAGAGTGGACTTACCCAAGTTTAAAGGCTGGCTAGCTTCTTTACCTTGACTCATTCCCCTTCCCTCTCTCCCTGGGGGTTGAGGTGGGGTGGGAGGTGAGCAGAATGTGCTGAACCTGGGAGATGCTTTCAGGCAAAGGTTGCCCCAGGGCCCAAGGCCATTGCCAGTAGGGGCCTATGCTGTAGCTGCTGCCCCTCCCCCCTCCTCACTTTCACCAGGTAGGGAAGGGCGAAATCAAAGGTGAGGAGGGAAGGGTAAAACTCTCTTCTCTTCTGAGAGGGGTTAACAAAGATACCCTCTTGACTCAAGGGAAGGGAGTGGGAGAAGGGAGTGACCAGGGTTGTAAGGTGATTCAAAATTCCTTAATGATAGATCACAAAACCTCCACAATCTGCTAAGATGTTTTTAGCTGTTCTAACTTTTCCCTGTAGCCTCCTTGAAGGAGGATCTAAAGGTGTAGAGGGAAGGGAGTAAGCCTCAGGGAACCAAAAAGCACCTGCAGTTTTCCCAGTTCCCTAGCGCCAAGAGAACTGACAGAACTAGGTATATGCTTGCAGACAGGGCATTCATCCCCGTCCTCAGTGCTGCAGAAGTACACGTGTACCCAGGTCTACCGCCTTGAACCAAACCAGCGGACCGAGAGCCTGACAGCGTCAGGCGCAGTGCAAGACAGGCTTGTTGTAATGGTTGGCCTGAAAAGCGCCTCCAAGCCTTCCTAGGTGCTTGGAGAGCAACCCCAACTGCAGGACAAGAAAGAGGGGAGGAGGCTTATATACCTTCCAGTCTTGGCTGGAGAAGAGCTTGGGGTTAGGTAGATTCCCTGTACGGGCCACCAAAATGTTGAGGTTTAGGGGTGCTGGGACACCAAAATCACGACATGCAGATCCTGCCCAAATGAATTCGTCCCAAGCCTTCTTTCAGCCAAAGACAAGGTTTATTAGAACATCAATCGGGGTGGGTTAGATTTAAAGAATCCACCATATGGGCCAAGGAACCTAAGCATTTGTATCTCTAATGCAAGTGGGCCAGATCTTAAGAATCTGAGCCCCTATATTCATTTTTAATTCCTTAGAAGCACTCCTTGTAGTGTTCCATGACTTGGTACTGTACAACACAGGTAAAATGCTGATATTTAAAAAGTTCTTTGTTTGTGGTAGAAGTATCATTCATTAAAGGAGTTTTGCAGTTTCCTGAAGAAAATCCAACCCCTTCCTTTCTTTTGCTCAATTCTGGGCTCAAAACAATGTCTATTTACACTGATTGTTCAAGGTATATATACTGATATATAATTATCCAGCTAACTCTATAGGTTGTCCATTCAATACCATGTCGTAATATAGGCAATAAACATTCATCATCCACTTGATTCTTCTTATATGGATGGTTAAGCCAAACTCATTTGAGTGGTTTTGGATCTCGTTCTGTGGGTTATGCAATGATCCAGGGGTGGATGTCATCAGCATGATACCCTCTCTCAACAACTGCATCTGAATATTTCATATTCTATAGGGAATCCTTCCTCACCTTGTACTGTGCACCGGATCTCCTCTACATCAGTGGCAAACACCTTGAGTGAGGGCATAACTATTAATCTTTTATGCCTTATCCAATATATGTGGTCAAAGGGTGATTCAACAAGGTTCCCTCTGTTATATCTCTCAAAAAATATTGAACAACTTTTAAGCACAGGTGTGAGACACCTTGCAGGGGAGCTTTTAAGGCAGCATTTTGCTCTATATAACCAAATGCTTTTTTAAAATTAATAAACATGCACCATAGGATCTTGTATTTTTTACATCTTTAGTCAATTGTGTATTTAACATTTAGGTAGTTAAAAGCTGCGAATATACAGGCCGTAATACAGGCCATGCTAATTCATGAATTACATAAAATTTCTTTTTTTTTCCATTTTTCCTACCACCACATTTATTTTGGCATCTTTTCCATGTCCTTCCCTTCCAAATAATTATACTCCTACCCTTGACTGCCAGCTCCAGTCAGCATTCTATACTGGGCTCTGGTCACCTAGAGTTTATTGCTTCCACCATCATTCCCTTTCCTACTAGTACCTTCACATATAGAAATTTAGCTACTTGTTATTTAATCTTCTCAGTACTATAGTCTTTGTGACTTTCTAGGGTGACAACTGTATATGCCAATACACTAATCAAGTCAAAGTGAAAAACCTAGAGTCCTTTCCTCCTTTACTTAGGATGGGCCTTTTAGTGATAGCTAGAGACAGGGCCCCTATCTTTGGCGATAACTTCAGAAGGATAGTTTCTGATACTGGGATTTTTTGTACTACAATGAGTGGCTAGCAAAGACAATATTTCTGAGTGGCTGATAATGTAGATGGACTCTAGAATAACAGATACCCTATAACTTCAAGTTGTATTTGGTGAAACTATTTCAGTGTCATATAAAAATCCTAGTAAGGGGAAGACACTAATCATGAAACAAATTACTCTAGAAAAAGGTGAAAATTTAAAAGAAACTGAGATGGAAACAACAAAGTAATGACACTATGTATGAATAGAAATTACTAGTGCAGTTTTTTTTTCATTTATAAGAAAAACATGGCACCATTTACTCATGTCTCTAGATATGCAAATGCATTAGGCTATGATTTCATCAGCACATGGATCTCTCTACAGAATAAGACTTTTCAGATGAATATTACAATAGCAACAATCTAGTATATAAGTACTAGACAGTTGCCTTAGGGACACAGGTGTTAAGTGGCCTTCCTAGAGTTATACAGTGTGAGTGCAAAAGGGCAGGATTTAAACCAGGTGCAGCTGACACCAAGCCTACACTTCTTCTTTACATATCTAGGTGTTACAGTTTTATTGCTATTCAATTGTTATTTAAATTTGGTAAAATGTAACTTAAGGTACATTGAATGTTTCAAAATCTGATGATCTTAACGTACTCATTAAACAGAGGACATTCTGACAACACGTAGCTCCCTGTAGGATTGCTGAATATGTGAAAATTAAAGAGTGTATATTCAATTTGGGGAGAGGGGTTAGAAATACTCAATACCTTAGTAACTAAGATACCATCACTGAGTTTAAAATTAATTATAAATGTTTGATTCTCTAATCAACAGATTAAAAGAAGAGTTTCAGATAAACCTACTAAGTGAAGATTTGATGAGTTTCCATGGATGAGAACGCTAGTAGTTCTATGCAGAATGAACCATAACTAGGGCAGAGTAATGTGTGCCCTGTGTTAAGCGTTAGCTATACAAAGAAAACAAGAGAGTTCCTGCTCTCAGGGAGCTAATGTTTTAATAGCGAGAGACAACACATATAGTGGAATGATGGCCAGGAGACCTCAGCGATCATTTAATCCAATACGTTCCGGAATAAAAACAATCTCTGTAACATTCCTAACAAGTGGCTGTGTAGCCTTTGAACGCTACCAGTGAGAGGGAAACTCTCTACCTTTCAAGGCAGGTTACTCCATCTTTAGAGAGCTCTAATTTGTAGGAAGTTTCTTCCTGACATCCAGCCAAAATCTGCCTTTACTCATCTTCAGTCTATTGCTCCTACTGTATTACTGCACTCTGGGCCAAACAGAGCAAGCAGAATCCTTTTTCCACATGATCTGAAGACAATCACCAGGTGCTACCAAAGTCCTATCCAAGTTATACAGCTTGTCGAGTATCAGCATACTTCCTAAACTGTGGAGTGTAGAATAGAACATAATAGTAAACGGAGCAGAACACAATGAAGCCAGCAGTTTCTAAGACTAAATACTATGCCAGTTAACACAGTCTAAGGCGGCATTACTTTTGGATTGGGGGTTTGGATTTATTTTGGCTGCTTTGTCACATGACTGACTCATAGTGTACTCAGGGTCCACTAAAACCCACAAGTCTTTTCCAGATGAAATGTCCCTCATATTATAAACTTTTGAAATTGATCGTTTGAGCCTCAAATTGAAAAACATTACATTTATCACGACAAAACTTCATCTTATTAGAATTTGCTCCTATTTTAACCTTTTGAGATTTCTTCCATCTAAGTAGTAGAAATTATTTTTAAGAGTATACGTAACCATATTTCATATAATTTCTTTAAAAGTAAATATAGGTTCTGCTTCCGGAAGCCAAGATGGCAGAGTAAAAAGGTAGTTGCTCTCACCCTCCCCTATCAACCTCTGAAAACCCAGAAAATATCACCCCAGAAAAAACCCTGGAACAGCTGAACCAGAAGAAAGACAGGGTGCAGCAGTGCAGTAGCCCAGGTAGCTAGAGGGATTAAAGGGAAAGGCCCCTCTTACCCTGGGGGAAGGGGAGCAGTACAAAACAGGAGTCGCCCAGCCAGCTAGTGGAAAGACCCACTTTAGCACACCAGGAGGAGATTCTGGTGCCTCGGCATTCTACAGCAAACGGAGTCTCCCAGTGCCTCAGCAAAAATAAGGGAAGCAGCACTACAAAGGGCCTCAGGCGGATAAGCACCGGACAGCATTCGTCTGAAAAGAGCTGAAGAAAGCAACCTAGAGGTGCCCAAAAGTTCCAGCCTTGTTGATTCCAGCCCAACACCAGGTAAACTGTCAGAACCCTACAGCCTCCAACTGCCAACCAGGAGGAGATCCCGAAGCCCAGGTGGTTGAGTAGGCAAACGCCAACAGCTGTACCTCCGAGTGCCTCAGTAAGGGTAGAGTAACTGGTGGAAACCAGCTCAGAAAACCACCAGGTGCCCCTCAGCATTCTACAGCAAAAAAGTCTCCCGGTGCCTCAACAGAAATAAGGGAGGCAGCACTGCAAGGGGCCCCAGGCAGATAAACACCCGGCAGCACTTATCTAAAAGGAGCTAAACAAAGCTAAAGGAAAGGAAAAGCAGGCAACCTAGATTTACCTGAAAGTCCCAGCCTTGCTGATTCCAGCCCAACACCAGATAAGCTGCCGGAAACCTACAGCCTCCAACTGACAACATAAGAAGCCCCAGCTCCTAAAGCCAGTGACCAAGACCTAGGCTCCAAACACAAGAAGCTTGGGTCAGTGCCCTCTGCTCCCCAGCAGGAGAGCTTAATCTCTGTAAAGGCCAGGGAATAAAGAAACACCATGAGTAAACAGAAACGTATGATAGATTCATATTATGAGAAGAGTGAAGATCAAGACAGAAATTCTGAAGAGGACAACACTGTCATCAAACCCACATCTACAACATCAAAAGGGAGTATGAACTGGTCTGAAGCCCAAAAAGCCTTCTTAGAAGAGCTCAAGAAGGATTTTAAAAGTCAAACGAGAGAGGTAGAAGAGTCCTTTAAAAGTACAATTGGCCAATTGGAAAAAAAGTACATTGAAGAAAACAAGTCCCTAAAACACACAATTGGCCAACTGGAAAAAAAGTACAATGATGAAAATAAATCCCTTAAAAATACAATTGACCAAGTGGAGAAGAAAGTACAAAATCTAACAGAAAAAAACAATATGTTAAAAATTAGAATTGAACAAATGAAAACTAATGACTCCATGAGAGAGCAAGAATCAAACAGAAACAAAAAAAATGAAAAAATAGATGAAAATGTAAAATACCTCATGGGTAAAACAGCTGACCTGGAAAATCGATTGAGGAGAAACAATTTAAAAATTATAGGCCTACCTGTAAGTCATGATGAAAAAAAGAGCCTGGACAATATCCTTCAGGAAATCATAAAGGAAAACTGCCCTGAAGTCCTAGAACCTGAAGGTAAAATAACTATAGAAAAAATCCGTCGCACCCTGCCTGAAAGAGATCCCACACAGACAGTAATCATAACTGTAAATGTGAATGGGATGAACTCTTCTATAAAATGGAAGCATATAGCAGATTGGATTAAAAACCATAATTCTACAATATGTTGTTTACAGGAAACACATTTGAAAAAGAGTGACACATACAGGGTAAAAGTAAAAGGCTGGAGCAAAATATATTATGCTTCAGCTGAAGTAAAAAAGCAGGGGTAGCAATCCTGATCTCAGACAAAGCAAAAGCAAAAATAGATCTTATCAAAAGAGATAAGGAAGGAAACTACATCCTGCTAAAAGGCACCATAGACAATGAAGTAATATCATTACTAAACATATATGCACCAAATGGTATAGCATCCAAATTCTTAGAGGAGAAGTTCAGGGAGTTACAGGAAGAAATAGAAACCAAAACTATACCAGTGGGGGACCTCAACCTCCCCCTCTCTGAACTAGATAAATCTAACCACAAAATAAAATAGAAAGAAGTTAAGGAGGTGAATAGAATATTAAAAGAGTTAGGTATGATAGACTTCCGGAGAAAACTGAATGGGGATAGAAAGGAATATACTTTTTTTCTGGCGGTACGTGGCACATACACAAAAATTGACCATGTACTAGGGCGTAAAATCCTCACAATTCAATGCAGAAAGGCAGAAATATTAAATGCATCCTTTTCAGATCATGATGCAATAAAAATTATATGTAATAAAGGGCCATGGAAAGATAGATGAAAAAATAATTGGTAACTAAATAATCTAATCCTAAAAAACGATTGGGTCAAACAACAAATCATAGAAACAATCAATAACTTCATTGAAGAGAATGACAATAATGAGACAACATACCAAAACTTATGGGATGCAGCGAAAGCAGTTCTTAGGGGAAGTTTTATATCTCTAAATGCTTACATGAATAAAATAGACAAAGAGGAGATCAATGAATTGGGCATACAACTAAAAAAAACTAGAAAAAGAACAAATTAAAAATCCTCAATTAAACACCAAATTAGAAATATTGAAAACGAAAGGAGAAATTAATAAAATTGAAATTAAGAAAACTATAAAACTACGAGCTGGTTTTATGAAAAAAAAAACCAATAAAATAGATAAACCTTTGGTTAATTTAATTAAAAAAAAAGAAGAAAACCAAATTACAAGTATCAAAAATGAAAAGGGTGAAGCCACCACCAAGGAAGAGGAAATTAAAACAATAACTAGGAAATATTTTGCTCAACTGTATGCCAACAAATTTGACAATCTTAATGAAATGGATAAATATTTACAAAAATATAAATTGCCCAGATTAACAGAAGAGGAAGTTAAATATTTAAACAGACTATTTGGGAAAATAGGTGAAGAAGGAGTCTTAACAAATTCTTTTTATGATACAAATATGGTGCTAATACCCAAACTGGGAAGAGTCAAAACAGAGAAAGAAAATTATAGACCAATTTCCCTAATGAATATAGATGCAAAAATTTTAAATAAAATATTAGGAAATAGATTACAGCAACTTATCACAAGAATAATACACTATGACCAGGTAGGATTTACACCAGGAATGCAGGGCTGGTTCAATATTAGGAAAACTATCAGCATAATTGATCATATCAACATCAGAACTAACAGAAATCACATGATCATCTCAATAGATGCAGAAAAAGTTTTTGACAAAATACTACACCCGTTCCTATTAAAAACACTAGAGAACATAAGAATAAATGGAGTGTTCTTTAAAATAATAAATAGCATCTACCTAAAACCTTCAGCAAGTATCATATATAATGGGGACAAGCGAGAAGCATTTCCAATAAGATCGGGGGTGAAACAAGGATGTCCATTATCACCACAGTTGTTCAATATAGTACTGGAAGTGTTAGCTTTAACAATAAGAGAAGAAAAAGAAATTGAAGGTATTACAATAGGCAAAGAAGAAACAAAGCTATCACTCTTTGCACATGATATGATGATATACTTAGAGAATCCTAGAGAATCAAGTAAAAAACTACTTGAAATAATAAACAACTTTAGCAAAGTTGCAGGGTATAAAATAAACCCACACAAATCATGGGCATTTCTATATATTACCAACAAAGCCTAACAGCAAGAGATAGAAAGAGAGATGCCATTTAAAGTTACTGTAGACATCATAAAATATTTAGGAATCTACCTGCCAAAACAAACCCAGGAACTATATGAACACAATTACAAAACACTTTTCACACAAATAAAGTCAGTTCTAAATAATTGGAAAAATATCAGTTGCTCATGGGTAGCCCAAGCTAATATAATAAAAATGACAATTCTACCTAAATTAATTTACTTATTCAGTGCCATACCAATCAAACTACCAAAAATTTGTTTTATAGAGCTAGAAAAAATAATAACAAGATTCATCTGGAAGAACAAAAGATCTAGAGTATCAAGGGAACCTAATGAAAAGAAATGCAGGGGAAGGTAGCCTAGCCATTTCAGTTTTTAAATTGTATAACAAAGCAGCAATCATCAAAACTGCTTGGTACTGGCTAGGAAATAGAGTGGTGGGATCAGTGGAATTGGTTAAATATGCAAGACACAGCAGTCAATGACTATAATAATGTACTGTTTGATAAATCCAAAGACCCCAGCTTCTGGGATAAGAACTCACTCTTTCACAAAAACTGCTGGGAAAACTGGAAAATAGTATGGCAGAAACTAGGCATAGATCAAAATCTCATACCATATACCAAAATAAAGTCAAAATGGGTTCATGATTTAGATATGAAGGCTGATACTATAAGCAAACTGGGAGAGCAAGGAATAGTTTACCTATCAGATTTATGAAGAACAGAAGAATTCATGACCAAAGAGGAGATAGAGAACATTATGAAATGTAAAAGGGATAACTTTGATTACATTAAATTGAAAAGTTTTTGCACAAAAAAGTCAATGCAACCAAGATTAGAAGGAAAGTAGAAAATTGGGAAAGAATTTTTACAACCAGTGTCTCTGATAAGGGCCTCATCTCTAAAATATATGGAGAATTAAGTCAAATTTATATGAATACAAGCCATTCCCCAATTGATAAGTGGTCAAAGGATATGAACAGACAGTCCTCACATGAAGAAATTAAAGCCATCTATAGTCATATGAAAAAATGCTCTAAATCACTATTGATTAGAGAAATGCAAATCAAAACAACTCTGAGGTAACACATCATACCTAGAATGGCTAACATGACAAAACAGGAAAATGATAAATGTTGGAGAAGATGTGGGAAAATTGGAACACTAACGCATTGTTGGTGGAGTTGTGAAATCATCCAACCATTTTGGAAAGCAATTTGGAACTATGCCCAAAGAGCTATAAAAATGTGATACCCTTTGACCCAGCAATAGCACTTCTAGGGCTATATCCCAAAGAGATCACACAAACATGAAAAGGACCTACATGTACGAAAATATTCATAGCAGCTCTTTTTGTGGCAGCAAAGAACTGAAAATTGAGAGGATGCCCATCAACTGGGGAATGGCTGAGCAAGTTGTGGTATATAAATGTGATGAAATACTATTGTGCTATAAGAAGTGATGAACAGGCTGACTTCAGAAAAACCTAGAAAGACTGGTATGGTCTGATACTGAGTGAAGTAAACAGAACCAAGAGATCGTTGTACACAATAACAGCCACGTTGTGTGATGACTAACACTGATAAACTTCACCCTTCCTGGCAATACAAGGATCTAAGACATCTCCAGAGGCCTTGTGAT
>NW_020954554.1:44518-60098 GCF_900497805.2 Vombatus ursinus | reverse complement strand
AATTTAATTCTACACTTCCTCATATTAAGAAGAATATAGAATTTTAAAAAATGAGCTTTTATATTAGACAGGAAGTAGTGAAATATCCTACTTATATCTGTTATAATGAGGAAGAACTCTGACTTACATAAAAGACTATAGGTGAAGTGGCCTGCTTCTGATAATGTATGTAAACAAACAAAAATGTCCAGAGCTGTTTTGATTTCTAGATAGCTATCACTTATGCTAACAATTGCCACATGACAAAATGGAAATGCAAAGGCCTGTTCTTGAAGAGAAAAGAGTTAATCTTTTGCTTTTAGTCAATAATTCCACTGAAGATTTATTACTCTGCTTTTAATCGCAAAGTCTACCTCCAATCCTTTCACTTGCCAATCACTGCAGTCAATGGTTAATAAAATTCCAGTTGGAACTGAATTAAATTTTTGATTACCCCCTGCCCTGACTATTAAAATAATTAGCCCCAGAAGCAAAAGATTACTGGTAGTTTGGGATTAAGTTACAGCATCTCATGGCCTCAGGTAGAAAAGTTAAGCTTCAAATCCAGAACAATTTAAAGTCAACTAGAGGGAACACCAAGATGATGTGTAGGTTTTCTGTAATAGCCCACAACTCAAAGACAAGGGCCCACTGAAAGATGAAGGATATAACTCAGGAGCTGAATGTATTGGAGATTAATGGCAACTGGACATAAAATTATAGTACAGTACTCTTCAAAATCAATTTTGTACTTTTTATATATTTATAGTACAGTGGAGTTCCCAAATCCATCTTAAGGACAATAAAAGGTCCTATGGTTCAGCCTCCTGACTCTAGAATCATCCTTTTTGACTCATCTCTTCATTGGGAGGGGGGGGGAATGTGCTTAATTTTATGGTGCCTGCACGGACCTAGCCAAAGACTGGTTTCACTGTAGTTATAGTGAATTGTGTCCACCAAACATCTGGATATCAACAACAAAATCAGTCCCTTACCAGATGTTTCCATCTATGTGAATGTTTGTACTGTCCTAGTCAAAGGAATTTAAATTTTTACAGGATTTCAGGGGCCTTCTGACTTACCTATAATTGAATCTAATCTGTAACAGGTGTGACAAGAGGTCTTCCAGCCTTTGTTACAAGCACTCTAAAGAGAGGGACATGCCTATCTCCTAAAGCAGCTGGGGGGGGGGGGGCAAAGTGGATAGAGTGGGGCCTGCAGTCAGGAAGATCTGAGAACAAATCCATTCTCGGTTACTTACAAGCTGTGTGACCCTGGGCAAGTCACTTAACTGCTGTTTTCCTCAGTATACTCATCTGTAAAATGGGGATAATAACAGCACCTCCTTCCCCCCCCCCCCCAGGATTGTTAAGAAGATTGAAAGAGATAATAGCTGTAAAGTACTTAGCACAGTGTCTCAGCACAGTGGCACATAGTAAGAGCTACATTAGCTGTTATTACTGAGGCAGCCCATTCCATTTTTGGATTAAGTTTGCTAGGAAATATTTCTTTCTATCAAGCCTACCTACCTGTCCCTAACTTCTGCTGCCTATTCCTACTTGTGCTCTCTGGGGCCAAGCAGAAAAAGTTTAATCCCTCTTCCAGGGAGCAATCCTTCAAATATGTGAAGACAGCTATCAGGTCGGCCCTAAGACTTCTTTTTTCCAGGAGGAGCAGCCCCATTTCCTTCAATTCAATTCTCATATAGAATGAATTTGGGGATTTCCCCATTCTGGTTACCCTTTACTAGATATGCTCCAGTTTAGCAATGTCCTTGGTAAAAAGCAGAACACGATATTTACCTCATTTTGAATATGGATGACTTTAACTTCAATATATTTTCCATCAGAAATTTACCCCCTGACGGAAATTCAACTTTAAAGCTCAAAGTGGATTTCTCAACTTGGTAACCTTAACATTGGAGTACAAGGAAAGCTAAAGGCAAATGTGGTATAAACTACATTTTGTGCTGCATTACTTTCATCTCTGGCTTCCAGAACACATGCAGGATACTTAAATTCCCACAGAGACACCTCAGTCTTTATGAAACGTTTCCTTGAAATAACTACATTATATAACAAATTATTATTTTTACTTCTGTACAAATGATGAATAGAACAATTTCTTCTAAATAAGTTAAGTTGACAGGCATTTATTAAATGCCTACTACGTGCCAGACACTGTGTGTGTTAAGCATTAGGGATACAAAGAAAGTGAAAAGATAATCATCTAGATAAGCCCACAATCTAAGTAGAGATACAATGCAGTCTTAAAATATTTGTAGTGGTGCTGTCAGAAAATGACAGGGCTCAGAGAATCCTTATCTGACCCTTCTGGATAGTAACAAAGAACAGTGACTTCAGAAAAGTGTCTATCATTAAAAGAAAGGTCGATTGCTGAAAGATAAAGAGCAGTAAAACGGAAGTCAGAAAACCTCAATTCACATCTCAGCTCTGCTTCTCAGATTACTTCCACTTCTAAATCTATGATGTTCCTGTACTCCCTGTGTGATATTGGGCAGCTCATTGATCTCTCTGGGCCCGTTTCCAAAACAGCAAAATGAAGAGGCTAAAGTGTATGACCTCCAGGGCAAGGAAGTTGGAAGACTCCTTATTCCCCATTACCACTTCTAGGCTTTCCGTCTACTATAGTCAGGGAATAAACTATCCTCCTATGAAGTTCATCGAATTCATATTGATTGCCTAAACAAGACCGTAGCGGCTGTTGTCTACTGATCTCTAATACTGTGCTTTCCTCAACGAGTTCATTGCTGAGCTCAGTCTTTCCTTCCTTTCCAACTCCTGCTCTCATACAAACACATATACATACATACACACACCCATATACAAACATACACACAGATGTGTGTATATGTAGGGGAATGAATTTAAAGCTTCAAGTTTTATTGTTACAATTGTCATATATGGAGTCTTTTTCCAGAGAGGCAATAATCAGCATCACTATAACACTTAACTGCTCTATTTATACATGAAAAAGTTAGGAAAAATACGAATGCATACTATAAGAATATTATACTCTGTATATGTACAAATGTAAAAATTAAATATAGAGCAGAGATTGATTTTACTTACAGTAGAATATTATCATGAATTTTAAGTACATGCAGACTTTTGCTTTTGTATGAAAGCAGGAAAAGTGGAACTCTGGAAAACATTTTTCCTATTGTAATGCTTCGCTGTTTTCTACTTTTAACTTTGTTTTCATGATAAAATATTTTAAAGTGTGTAAACTGCATCGCAGGGAAGAAAAGATCAATTTGGAACAGATGTTTTTGAATACTTACCAGGATAGAAGAGTTCTGTCAAAGAAATACTCACTCATGGCTGAACAGAGGTCGTGAGTGTGCTTTCCTTCTGAACACTAGGGAAAGGAAGCAGTGGGGAGGAGAGAACGCTAAAAAGAGAAAAAGGAGCAGCTATATAAAAAATTAATCAAAAGCCATTTCTTTTGGAAACCGAGGCTTGATCATGTTCCTGCTACCGAAAGAGCTCTCGGTCCCAGCTGAGATCCCGCCTTCTGTAGGAAGCCTTCCCCAATTCCTCTTAGTCTAGAGTGATTACCTTGTCTAGAGTATGTTACCTCTGTTAATTATCTGCTAATCATAATGTACAGAGCTTGCTTTGTCTATATTTATTTGCATGTTGTCTCCCCTATTAGATAGTAAGCTCCTTGAGGCCAGGGGTTGTCTTTTGCCTCTTTTTTGCATCGCTAGCACTTAATGTTTACTGACTGATTATTGATTGATAAAGCCATGTCTCACCAATCCTACCATTTCTGACTACTCTTGTGTTCCTAGAGATCTCCTGCATTTAAGCTTTTAACTGTATGTTTCTCTAAAGATAATTTCGTACTTTAAAAATGCCTCAGCTGCTGCTCAGAAAGCTCAGAAGACTGTTGACAAATGGCAAAATCTTCATTCCAGGGCAGTGAGGTGGCCTACTGGATAGAATGCTGAGCCTGGGATTAGGAAGATCCAAATTCAAACTTGACCTCAAACACTTACTAGTTACGTGACCTTGTGCAAGCCACATAACCTATTGGCCTCAGTTTCCTCAACTGTAAAATGAGGATAATAACAGCACTTAGCTTGGAGGGTTGTTGTGAGGATCAAAGGAGATAATATTTGTAAAGTGGCACACAGTAGCCACTATATAAATGTTTATTCCCCTTCCTTCTCCCCTCCCCCTATCAACTAAATAGTTTCTTTAGTTTATTTTTGCAACCTTAAAAATTATATAGCTCTTTTTTAAGAACATTAATTTTGTGGAGAATTCATGATCCTACCATCGATGAAAATGCATACAAAACTTAGCTGAAAAAGAACAGGCAAAGGCTTTTGGAATTGCCAACAGAACATCATCATTTAGCTTTTTACCATCCCACCAACATGCTACCCTAATTTCTACTTCCAACATTAAATGATGGCCATTCATACTTCCAATATTAAATGATGGCCATTCATTACAGCAGGGAAGCTAGGTGGAGCAATGGATAGAGTGCTGGGGCTGGAGTCAGGTAGACTCATCTTTGTGAGTTCAAATGTGGCCTCAGACATTTCCCGGCTATGTAATCCTGGGCAATTCACTTCTCCCTGTTTGCTTCAGTTTCCTAATCTGTAAAATGAGTTGGAAAAGGAAACGGCAAAGCACTCCAGTATCTCTGCCAAGAAAACCCCAAATGGGGTCACATAGGATGGGACACAACTGAAATGACTGAACAATGACATTTACTACAGCAATCAGGATGAAGGTTCTCTGTGAACTCAAGGATTTTAAAAATGAAAAGAAATGATCAATTTTTTCTACCCATTTAAATTCCTGAATTTGGTGGCAAATACCTCTCCAAATAAGTGGTTATATAGTTAGCAACATTCACGCTAAAGAAGGGAAAAGAAGAAAACCCCAAAACAAGACTTTAAGCATTCGAAGTACATTCTTTACAGCTAGCTGTAAATATGAAGGCAGTGCTCTATCTCTTCAAATCTACATCTAGATTGGAATAGTGGTATGATAGATCCTCCAAAAGATGACCTGCCAGTTTTCTTTTTAGATATTTAAACTCCCTTCTCTAATGTGTGCTCCTTCCTTTTAAGAGGTTCCAGGATGGTGATTGGTGGAGAAGGAAGGTGTTCTCTATTAAAATGCCCCCAGATCTTGCTTTGAAATCTTTGTTTACAGTAATTGACTGAGGTGTAGGAGAATATATGATTGCAGTGTTTCCCAATTTACTCAGCCTTGGTTTACCTTACAATGGAGATGTAAAGGATCTCATCTATGATCCCAGGTGCTATGAAATTACAATTGGGAAAGCAGAGGGAGATCTTCTTGGCTGGTTTCGGGAGTGAAAGCAAAAGAAAGCAAGAAGCAATTAAAACTACGTAGGTAGCCAATTAATATGGGTATAAGTCTTCCCAGGGAGTTCTGCCTCTGAATTAACTGCCTGGCCACTGCCAGAAGGATGCCCTTGGGGTGATCTCTTGGGGTAAGGATTGAAAACCTTATGAAGTCACATGATTTTTCTCTTGGGATTGTACATATGAATATCTCAGATTCTATTGAGTAGAGAGAATAAACTTATAATACACAAAGATCCTAGAAAGAGGCAAACCCTTATATACATTCTAAGAAAGATCAAAGAAACCACAAATCAGATATAAATGAATCAAGACACTCACGGTTTAATAGGCTCCACAAAAGAAGGCTAAGTAAGCAACCAGATGTTGAGGCATACCCGACCCAGGCTGTGTGATGTCCTATGGAGGAAAGGGCAGTATTCTGCCCTGCCCTAGCCTGAATTCTAATCTTGATTATATAGAAGTCTCAGCACAACGTCGAAGTGCTCTGAGGTTTATCTTGGCTAGCAAAAACCCCAGAATTCTTACAGATGTAAAATGAAATATTACATATGATGCTAATAATACTAATAGATACAAAAATGCTACTACATGCTATTAATACAAAATAATAATAGCAACAATACAATTTTACAGTATTCACTATTGTTCTATGTCTTAGTCTCTGCAATTAAAACAAAAGCTGTTCAAGGACAGGATACACGTCATCTAATAATAGCTAGTACTTACATATCACTTTTAAATTTGCAAAATACATTACTATATTTCATCCTCACAACAAACCTATAGGGTAAGTCCAACAGGTATTATGCTTATTTTGCAGACATGGAAACTGAGATACCAAAGTGAAGTGACCTGCTCACAATCATACAGCGAGTGTAAAAGGATAATTGGAATTCCTATGTCTCCTTCTACCAAGTCAAATGCACTTTCCATTAAACCACACTGCCTGTCTACTACTTCTGTATTCCCCCATAGTGCCTTTTCAGAGTGCTGATCCTACACTGTATGCTGAATATGTACTTTTTGATACTGGTACTTAACTTTACTACCATTTCCTAAACTATATTTTTTCTCTTTATGATATCATATAATGCTTTCATGAGGAAGAAAAAGAAATGTGTGCATATAACACTGTGAGTGGAGTCATATCAGAAATAGCAAATTGCATGCTGTCATTTTCCTTACTAACTCCAATTTACCTATTTCTAAGCCAGGGAGCTCTGCTAAACCATGAGGGCTCTGTGGGGTACATTAGGCTATGATACAATCTACAAATTAAGGCTAGCAATTTAAGGTCTGTAAACACTTCTCAGAAGTCAAGTTTCTTATACTGTTGAATGATCAGTTACCACAGTAAAATTACTACTTAAAAAGCTATATCATGAAATTTTAATAGCTTGTTCAATATTTTGGTAGCTCTGGGCTATTGATATTCAAGGAATTACCCCTATGGCCATTAAGAAAGCGATGAAATTTGAAACAACAATTTTTTTTTCTCCTTCTGCAATATGTAGTCATTGAAATGTAATGTAAAAAAATTTGAAATAATCAGCCCCATTTCAGTCATGTCTTCCCATATAAGTGAATTTCTCAGATCCAGGAAGCTGTCTATCACTGTTATCTTTGTTTTCTGCCAAGAAAATAGCACTCATTCATTCCAGGAGTTCAGTGAAGACTTGGGTTGGATTAAACAGCACGACTTCGACTAGTTCAAGTTGCATATATTTTCAGGATCCTTCCGGGTTTTTGCTTGAGTTAGTTATTATTTAATATACTACGCAAGAATCGAAGCACTGGATAGGTTACTTCCTATGAACCCTCAAGCTATACATTAAGTATTTATTAGAAGAAGCTAAATCAGGAAAACACTATCATTTTTCCAGACTTCTAATTTAGTTCAAATTCAATTCTGTCCATAATGATAAGTATTCTTAGAAACCTAATTGCTCTCACATGGAATGCCTTGGAAAGTATTAGTCTCTCAAATTTGATTTTTAAAGGAAGGTATATTTTCTCAACTATACTCTCTTAAAAACAGAACATAGTCAAGCCAAAGGGAACACAAGGGTTTTCAAAGTTTATTTCTCTTTATATTTTCCTAAATCAGAATTCAAATATATTCAGCTACGTTTAAAAACAATAATAAACAACAAAAATTACAGTTTATAATATGCAATTGGGTTTTAGACCCAGTTTTGCCCTTAACAGGCCAGATGACCTGAGACAGACCATTTTCTATCTCTGGGCCTTGGCTTCAGTAAAATGAGACTATGGATCCAAAAACTTACTGTCAGCATGAACCTGGGCAAATCACTTTAATCTCACTAGGCCACAGTCTCCAATATAAGCTCAGCTGCTTCTGGTTAGGTTGAGCAGGCTGCTCCACAACTGCGCAGCTCCTAATATAATATGTGGACAGGCCATTGGATGTCTGAGCAAATGCTGCCAGGAAGGCTGCTCAGCAGCTGGACTCCTTGGCAGCCCAGTACATCTGCTAGACAAATTAATCCACTGGTCTCACTGAGATCCCTTTTCAGTGGGCAGCTGCAATCTATTCTACCTTCAGCCACTGGCCTGGCTGGGTGGTACTAAGTTCTCTTCTGCTGGAGTGTTATTGCTGTAGTGCTACAGAGCCCTTACACCCAGGGCAACGGCCCTTTAGTTTAGGACTAGCAGAAATCTCTTCTCTTTGACTCCCTCAAAGCCTCAGCTTTGGGGTCACCTCTAGCCAAGAGATTTGAGAGTTCTTGACTCTAGACTCTCCTATTCAAGAATTCTTCTAGACTCAAAGGCCCCTTTCCATCATGCCATAGGTGACCAATTTCAATTCAGTCAGTTGCACCTCAAATACTCTTGGAAATCTCATGGAGATAAATGGCTACGGACAAAGATACGAACGCAATCTGTGTCCCAGAAGCAAGTGCAAGCCCCAGACCCTTGCTAGGGTAGGGAATATGTATTTCATTTCTGGAATATCTTTCTTTTTATATTTCAATGTTTCTGTCTTTTACTCTTATACATCTTGAGCTTTTGCTGGTGTTTTAAGGGGCACTCCCTCTCACACTTGTAAAATCAGAGTGGGAAACTGACTACTATATTAAAACTTTTCGAACCCATTCATTAGATTTTGTTACACATCCATATTAGAAGTATTACACATAAAACCTCATTATTAAATATGCTTTACTGAAAAAAATAACCTTAGATTCATTTCTCTATATGTAACAAGAATCTGCTTAAAATCCCAGTAGACCTTTCCCTTTGAACATTTAAACTCACTAGAGAAGAAAATGAGTTGTTAGCTGTTACATCAAGTCCTAATGATGACCCAACTGCAGATCTGGAAGGAATTTCCAAGGCTTTTTAGTCCAACCCATACCTGACCAAGAATTCCTTCTACAATGTCCCTGACAAGTCAACATTCAAGCTTTGCTGCACATTTGAACTCTTAAGGCAGCCTATTCAACTCCAGGAGATTTCTAATTGTTAGGAAACTTTTCCTTACATCAAGCATCTGCAATTAAAAAAAAAAATCTGTCCATTGTTCTAAGATTGATTCCTTGGGGTCAAGTAGAACATGTTTAATCCTCTTCCACAAGAAAGCTCTTCAAACACTCAAAGACAGATAAAATGCTCAATCCTCAGGTGGTTTTATTAAGAAGCCCTTCAATGACCTGGTCAACATCCTTTGGTGAACCTAACAATACTCTAGGTGTGGTCTGACCAGGGCAAAATACTATGGAACTTGTATTTACTTGGAAACTATGCTTCTCTTAATGTATCCTATGACTATATTGGCTTTCTTCGCTGCCATATCAGACTGCTGATCAATAGAGAGTTTGAAATATGCTGAAATACTCAAACAACTTTTCTTAGATTTGAGTTTGACATAAGGAGAAAAAACTAATAAACTTCCTACGCATGAGCAACTCATCTTATCTAGGCATGTTTACTCGACCTTCTACTTAGGAAGTTTTTTGCTTTGTATTTAAAGCCAAGTACATGTGGCATCTGTGTTATTGCCTCTCAAACGTGAGATCCACAGAACACCTAGATTCAAGATACTCTGTGGGTCCATATTCACTTAAAATGATAGCTCCCAAGGCCCTATCGATGTGGTTAGCTTTTTTTTTTCTAGACAGCTTGAGGACAAAATTATTTTAAATGAAGGTTATTTGATGAAATAGCAAGCCAAGAAGATTTATAATAGAATGTTCCTTCCATAAACACAGAGTACATTCTCCCACATATACACACCCAATCACAGTGAGAATGCACAAGGATAATACAAAAGAGTCCACATATGCAGAATGTATATGGAGGGGCATCTCAAACCTATGACACTATATAAGCTAATTTTTAAAAAATTTTCAGTTTTATTGAAGTACTTTGTTTTTACATTACAAAAATTTACGGATTATTTCTACTTTGTGAGAGGTCTCCTGTAACAAAGTTAAACAGTTAAGTCAAATTAATAATACAGTGACCTCTTCTTTAAAAAAAATGAACATAAATCTATTTTTTTCCTCCCACTCCACTGAAGAAAATAAAAGAAAAAGAGCAAATTTCTTAAAATAAATATGCACGTTCAAGCAAAACAAATTCTTTCAGTGGCTGGACACAAAAATATACATGTCTAATTCTGCACCATAAATCCATCATCTCTTTGTAACGGTTATCATATTTCATTATTGTTTTCTGGATCATGAAGGGTTGATTTTGAATATTGATCATAGCTTACAGCTTTCAAAGTTGTTTGTTTTTCCAGTGTTGTATTATTTATTTATTTTAATAATACTACTGTTATAACCATCATGAAAATATCTGATATAAATATTTTTGTACATATAAGATGTTTTCCTATTTCTTTGATCTCTCTTGGGTATAGGCCTAACAATGGTACAGATGACTCAAAGTGAATGCAATGTTTAGTAACTTTTCATATATTATTACAAATTATCTTCCATGACAGTTATACCTACTCATATACAAATCCATAAACAGTGTATCTATGTGCCAGTTTTCCCACAACCCCTTCAACATTTATCATTTTCTTTTTCTACCATCTTTGCCACTCCAATGGGTGTGGAATCTCAGAATTGCTTTAATTTGCATTTCTCTAATTAGTAGTACTTTGGAGCATTTTTCATATGGCTATAAATATCCAGGATTTCTTCTCTTAAATACTGTTTGTCCATCTTCTCAGCTCATTTGTCAACTGGGGAATGGTTCTTTTTATTATAAATTTGCATCATTTCCACATACATACATATATATAATATCTTGGAAATGAGATCTTTATCAGAGAAACCAACCACAAAGATTTTTTCCCACTTAACTATTTCACCTTTAATCTTAGCTTTATTAAATTTGGGCAAAAAAAATTTAATACCCTAGCAGTCAATAAACACAAAGATCTCAGTTACTGGGATAAGAATTCATTGTTTAATGAAAAACTGTTGGATAGTAGTATGGAATAAATTAGATTTAGAGCAACGCCTCACATCTTACAAAAAACGTAAGATCTAAATGAATGTGCCCTAGATATAAAAAAAATCACTTTATAAACAAATTGGAGAAACATGGAAAAATTACATATACGGGGTCAATGGATCGGTAAAAAAAATTATGACCAAACCAAAAAACAAAAATAGAGGAGATCATAAAAGATAAAATGGCTCCTTATGTCTTCTGGTCGCTCCACTGGTATCACCACATTCACCACATTGTCTTCACAGGCAAAATGCTCTGCTAATTTCAGCATCTCTCTACTGGGCTCCCTGCCACTATCTTCATTTTTTTTTTTAGTTTGGAATTTAAATACCAAATAAAACAAGCATTTTAATACACATTATAGAACCAGAGAGGGTTATATATGCAAATACAAATCTTTATTATGTAGATCTTGCTTTTCTAAGTATGTAAAAATTGCACTATGTAAAAGCTATCTTGCTTACTTATGAGTCCTTTAGAGCTTCTTTCTATTCTCTTCTAATTTGTTGGAGGGTGAGGGATTGGAAAAAACCCTATTCCAAGCCAAAGTAGTGTTTTTTTTTTTTTGCATTTCTCAAATTATCAGAGATCTGGAGAATTTTTTCATATGGATATTAATACCATGGATTTCTTTTTTTCAAAACAGCCTATTTATATCCTTTTCACCAATCATCTATTGGAGAATGGCTCTAGTTCTGATAAATCTGAATCAGTCCCTTATGTCTCTTGGAAATGCGAGCCTTAACAGAAAAATAGACTGCAAAGATTCTTTTTCCCCTCAGTCAACTGTTGCTTTTCTAAATTTGGCCACACTGGTTTTATTTCTGCAAAATCTTTTTAATTTTGTATTTTCAAAATTGTCCATCTTACCTTCGGTGATTTTCTCTATCCTTTGTTTAGTCATGAACTTTCCCCCTATCTGGAGATGCAAAAGGTAATTTCTTGCTCCTCTAATTTTTAATGATATTACCTTTTATCTCTTAATCACATTTGTAGCTTGTCTCGGAATATGGTGTGAGATATAGTTAAACCTAGTTTCTGCCAGACTGTTTTTCAGTTTTCCCAGAAGATTTTGTTGAGTTCTTACCCTAGGTATCTATGATTTTTGTTTTTATCAAACTCTATTCTACCATGTTTGCTTCTGTATGCTGTGCACCTAATCTGATCGACGAGGTAATCTTTCTATTTTTTTTAACCAGTATCAAATAGTTTGATGATTATTGTTTATAGCACAGCTTGAGCTCTACATTGCTAGGTCCTCTCTCTTCTTACTTTTAAAATTATTTCCTTTGGGATTCCTGACCTTTTGTTATTCTAGATGAATTTTCCTATTTTCTTTCTAGCTCTATAAAATGTCTGCTTAGTAGTTTGATTGCTAAAGCAACGAATAGGTAAATTAATTTAAACAGCATTGTCATTTTTAATATATAGGCTTGGCCAATCGATGAGCAATTACTATTTCTTCAATTATTGGGGTCTGTATTTCCATAAAGAGTGTTTTATAGTTGTATTCATATAGTTCATATGTATACCTTTGAAGGTATATGATCAAGAAATTTATATATTCTATACACATTTTGAATAGATTTTCTCTATCTCTTCCTGCAGGATTCTGTTGATAATTATATAGAAAGGATGAAGATTTATGTGAGTTTATTGTACATACTGCAATAATTCTGAAGTTATTAACTGCCTCAATTAATTCTGTAGTTGATTCTTTAGGATTCTCTAGGTAAACCATCATATAATCTGCACAAAAGGGGTATTTTTTTCCTTTGGCTCTGGCTACTCCTTCAATTTATTTTTCTTCTCTTATTGGTATAGATACCATTTCTAGCACCAGATGAAATAATCCTTCCCCTTCACTTTTCAGCTTTAACTCTTTTCTACTAGATTTGTAAGACTCCAAACGGATTTTTTACAAGTTCTGGTTAGATACACTCCATCCCTGACCAGAAGCCTGACATTCATAAAATTTAAGCCACAGCTCAGGAATCAAGACTCCAATTCTCAGGGAACATCTTAATTAACTATTCACTTTCCAAAACTGGCTCGCTTCTGGAGTCCTTGCTTTCATTCATCAACAACAATAAAAGTACCACCTATGCCCCTAAAATCTTTAGGTTCTCACTTAATAATTCTTAGGAATGCTTTCTGGATTCCTTTTAGAAGGACATATTCCTATAAGAATTGCTACAAGTGGGTATAACTATACGGTCTGATGAGTCTTAAGAGTACTATTTTTCAGGAGGCAGTCATCTAATACCTCTACTGGTTTATTCTTCCTCTGACCATTACTGGATAATTCCGTATCTGACAGGACCTTCGGATCCATATTATCATTCTTTGGAGGATAAGCAGTTTCTTCCTCCTTAGAGGGTTCAGCTCTTACCTCTTCACGTCTGTTAATTAGCTCCAAGCATCCAGCGGCCCTTCTCTTCTTCCTCTGCCACATTCTTCCACATTTCAGTCTCTGGACATTACCAAGAACATAGCTTCAATCCATTCCACACCTACAGACTACTCCCTCCAATCCTTTCCATCAAACATCTTGCAATTCTTCCTCTTGGAATGAACTCAAAGTTTTCCTTCTCAAAAAAACAACTTCTGAGGAGGGTCAGAAAGACCACTTTGGAATACAAAGACCATTCACTATGTCCATGAAAGTAGTTGTTTTTCAGGTACTTTTAAAGTTATACCTTGCTCAACAACACCATGTGCATCATGCCCAAACTTGAAATCTCACAATTTTCTTATTAATAAGGTGTTGCTAGTTTGCTTGTCTATGCAACTAGAGTTGCCTTTACTTGGGGTGTTCATTTGAACCTAAGTAAGATAGGCATGTACCACAACTTAGGTCCTTGAAAAAATTGAAAGCCAGTATTTCATTTCATGTTATAAAGATGACCAAGCACTTACAACATTCAACCTTTATCCTGGGAACACTAGGAACAGATAGCACTGATATACAGAAAGATAGAAAGACATATCTCTCTTTATGTATCTTCATATAGATATTTAGCTATGACATAAAGCTGCAAAAATATTCAAATAATATAGTACTGTGCTGATGTGATACCTCAATTTCATTATATTTTTAAGAATACCGAAGATACACTATTATCAACAGATGTCGACTTAGAAAAGTTGCCCCTTTCAGTTTATGTTTGATTGCCAGGAAACCAGCAAGTGTTTTCTAAATAAAACATTAGAACATTTGGCATCAACTTCACAACCCAAACATTTTCTCTTCCAATAAAAACAATCTGAGCCACAAACACTTTCAAAGGAAAGAAGGTACTTCAATTACTCTGGCTTTAAGAAGTATCAAGATAAATAAGGAGAACACTACGCTACTCAACAAATCCATCATCTGGTCCAGGTCAACCTCGTCCCACAGTACTGAATGAACAGGCAGATCTGATTGCCAAGCCACCATCAGTAATCTCTGAAGACCATGAAAAATGAAAGAGGTACTGTAGAATTGGAGAAGGTCAATGTTGCTCTATTTTTTTCTAAAAGGAAGAGAATGGAGTCCATAAAACTACAGGCCAGTAAAATTCACTTGGATTCCTAGCAAAATGCATTATTAAAACAGATTGCTGGTGAACATCTAAAAAAGGAAGCATAGCTTCATCAATAATAGATCATGCCAACTTACTTCATTTTCTGGCAGGATTACCAAACAGGTGAATCAGGAAAATGGCCACATGTGTAAAACACCTGGGTTTTAGGAAAGCATTTGAAAAAATTATTAATGCTATTTTTGTGGGAACGATGGAAAGGTGTGGGCTAGAAAAAGGCAATATTAGATAGCTTTGGAACTGAATGAGTGACTGGACCCAAAGAGAAGTGAATAATGATTTGATGCCAATTTAGAAGGAATGCTTTAGGGACCTGTGCCTGGCCCAGTGCTGTTAATATTTTTGTCACTGAATCGGATAAATGTATAGACTGCATGCTAATAAGATTTGTAGATGTCACAAATCTGATAGGAATAGCTAATGCATTATAAGTAGAAAATGTTTAAAGAAGGTATAAAGCAATCTCTAAATTTAAAGATTAACTATAACATAGTCCTGAGAACATGTCATGTATATAACTGTTTTCAAAGATTTTATTTGAAAACACAGGATTAAACTGCTGAATTTGCACCTCTGCTTTTGCTTCATCTTAACAGCAAGTAGGAAAAATTATTTTTCATGAGATGGTATGCATTTTCTACAGTAATCACGTAATAAATATGAATGCCCCTAAAAAGGTTGCATTTCAGTTATGTTTTCTAAAAAGGCCCTAAGGCAGAGGTTCTGAATCTGAGATAGGCATACCTCCAGGGGTCACAGACATTTGGGGAATATTTGGAAAATAAATAAATTATCCTACTGAAAGTAATCTCTTTTATTTCTTATAATCTATCTAATTTCTTCTATTTTATTTACATTCAACATAAACTTTAAATGGAAGAATGACTAATAAGTTCTCCTTGGAGAGGCAAAGTAATTAAAACTGAGTAAATAATAGAAACCATGGGAGTTGATGAGATCAAGGAAAATAGTATAGAAGACCCAGAAGAGAAATTGGAGGAACCCCCCGTATAGTTAGTGGGTGTGATATGGATGAAGAGTGAAGGAAAAGAGATGGATTTAAACATATTAAAATAATGTCAACACATTAAAGGGAAGGCCCCCAACCTACTGAGTAGACCACCTGTGGAAGACACAGATTTGAGTC
>NW_020954554.1:40927-44512 GCF_900497805.2 Vombatus ursinus | reverse complement strand
ACACAGGATGAGAAGGCTTAGACAGGATGACACCTCAGCCCCACTTAGCAACACTTAAGGGGATATCCACATCAATAAAATCATGGATACACCAAACTATGATACTTAAATGTGATACTCTCGGAATCTAAAATTTATTTTCCTTTCCCATACTATGCTTCATTATTTGCCTACATTTGAAATCCTAAGCTGCTAAAAAGTACATGTGGTATTAAGTTAGAATACCTTTTGGGTTTTACTGTCCATCTGGTTCTAGTAGTTCTCACAAAAGTGACACTTAGCATTCATCTTATCTTCTGTGTGAACAGACAAACTGACAAAATGAAGAAAACTTGAATAGGACTGAATTGATCTTTTTCATACAGAAAGACTAGCTTCTATAGAAACCGTTTCTTTGTTTCTATTCAAAACACATGTCACTCCAACAATTTAGGCATTTGTATACGAAAGCATTCTAAGGACAAGGGTAAATAGGAACGTCTTTAAGGTAGACTTAAAATGAAGAAAAATATACTCTCTTTTAACTCAAATAGGTCCCTAACCCACTTGCCATGGACATAGTGGTAAAACACTTCATAGATTTATTACCTGGTAAAGTAAATTGAGAGTCATGCCCAGAATGAATCGTACATATTATTATTTCTAAGTTCTGATTCCATTTATACTTAGGACAAGGTTCCCCCACATCCTAGTGCCCTCCCTTCTAAGTTCATCTTTTTTTCTACTTTCTATGTATCTCATATATACTGATTTACAAACATGTCTTTGCCATTCAGGATGGCTAGGAGTTATGAAGAACAGCTGTTATCAAAGGCTTACTCTAGCCTTCCCCCTTGCACTCTTTCTTGACCCCAGACAATCTCAGAACCCATCTGGGATGCAGCTGGCAGGAAGAACCTCTTAACACTTGGGACACCTTGTCTTCTCACTTTCCCATGGCTGCCTGACTGCTGAAAGAGCTTAGATGAGATGGCAGTCAACAACTNTAAGATCCTCCAGGCACAGTAAACTCTGCCCTTCTTCCACACCCAGCAGTTTCTTATTGCTGTCATATTACATCCTTAAGTAAGCTAAGAACCCCTGGGCATTACCATCTGCCATGGAGCTGACCCTTCCTTTCTATCTATCCTGCAGCTGACTTTTCTTCTATCTGTTATCACCCCAATTACAGTGTGAACTCTTTGAGAACAAAAACTGTTTGGCATTTTCTTTTTTTAATTAAATGTTTTTTTTTTTCCAGTTAACAAGCATCCGCCCTTTACTCCTGTCACCTCCTTCTCCACCTCCCCTGGAAAAAAGAAAAAAGGAAAGCCCTACAACATACATGCACAGTCAAGGAAAATACATTCCCCACAGTATATCTCACTCTCAATACATACCTACTCCATCACTTCTCAGTCAGCAGGTGGACAAATCTAAATCATCAATTCTACGAAAAGCTGTGGCTGACAATTGCATTGATAGGAGTTCTTCAGTCTTTCAATATAGTTTTTATAATGTTATTATAGTGTCTATTTTTCTGGTTGTGCTCATTTCTTTTTCATTTTTTTATTTTAAGAAACATTTTATTATGCCCTGTGTCTTCACTAGAAAAACTGAATGTTAATCTCCAGTTTATGGAGTTCATTAAAGAAAACCATATAGACCAAAACAAGTTGTGCTCATTTCACTCTACATCGATTCAAAGTGACTTTCAAGTGGCACCTGGTACTTCCACCCCTTGCTTATTTGTTGACTTCAACTTGTGTCCCTGATTACGTGGAAAATTTCTTCCTCTGCTGCATTCCTCCCTTTTTTCCCTAGGATATCCTTTCCTCCCATCTATTTTCTTTTTTTCTTTTATGATTATCAAAATATAACAAATATCATTCCCAGGTCCTCTATTTTATTTGACTCCATCTTTGATCCCTGCTCATGCTACTATAATTAGAGGAATCTGTATCACTTCCTGCCCCCATCCTTTAGAATGCAAACACTTCATTCCTGTCAACTCTTTTCAAATTACTCACTAGCCTTTTTACGTTTCTCTTTACTCCCATGTTTGTTGTATTTCAAAAGTTCAACTCTGCTCCAGTCTTTTCATCAGGAATTCTTAGAAATCTTTTATTTCTATAAAGGTCCATTTTTTCCCATTTGAAGTAGAAAATTCGGTTTTGGGAGAGTAAATTTATTCTTGGTTATAAGGCTGTATCTTTTGCCTTTTAAAATTTTGTATTCTATGCTCTCCTCTCCTCTCATGTGGTAACTGCTAAATCTTATATGATGAGGACTGTTGCTACTTGATATCTGAACTCTGACTATAGTGACTAGCAGATTTTTCTATTTTTATGTTGCCCTCTGGTTCTAAAAGATAATGGCAGTTTTCTTTGATGGTTTCTTGACGTATGATATGTAGGCTCTTTTTTCATAATGGTTTTCAAATGGTCTAATATTTCTTAAATTTTATATATGAGATACTTTATATTTTCTTTTTCCAATCTTCTGACTTTGTTTTAATATTGGTTTATGGCGTATTAACTTCTATGTAGTCTATCCTAATTTTCAGGGACTCTGTTACTTGGTTAAGATTTTGTACCTCTTGAGCTAAGCTACTATTTCTTTTCCCCAATCTGTGCTCCATAGTTCTTATTTATTTTCCAAATTTTTCTACTCTCACTCTCATTTCATTTACATTAATACCATTTTAATACATTTTAAAACTCTAGTATCATGTCTCAAAGAAATTGTAATTATGGAAAAGCTATGTCCTTTTCCTTTGTGGTTTGTTTGTATTTATTTTAGAGTTCTTCTCATCTTCTGAGTTTGTGTCTTAGACATCCTTGATCTCATAATAGCTCTTTATTTTTATTGTTTAGTCATTCTTCCAGCAATGTGCTCTGGGCAGTCAGGTGTTGCTGGCCTATCTGGGAACCCTGAGGATTATCTACAATACTGGATACTCTGGAGACCCTCTCTTCCCCTATACTGCTGTCCTGGGCAGGGAACTAAGTCCACAATCGCTCCAAATGATATCTTGATTAGAGTTCTAGGCAGTAAGTCCCCAATATTGGGTTTCCACGATAACGGCATGGGCCAGGGGCTGACTCTACAATCCACTCTGGCCGATTCCCATTGGCCTAGTCACATACTTTGGGTGCCTAGCCCATGCTCCTGACTCCTCTTTGAGAACCCTAGCTATTGGGTTGGGCCATGGGTTGAATCAGTGATCAGCGCTGGACACTGAGTTCTTGCTCTTGGCCCTGGTCCGGATCTGATTATACATCTGCTCTAAACATCGTTGGGCTGCTGTCCTAGCTCAGAGCTGTAGGTACTGAGTCTATGATCCCAGTCTATCACTGTTCCACAGCTGCTACCCTAGTGACATGTCTACAGGTTGAATTTATGACCTTGGGCTCAAAAGATGACCTACAAGATACCACCTCACACCTATCAGATTAACTAATATGACAGAAAAGGAAAATGACAAATGTTGGAGGGGATGTGGGAAAATTGGGACACTGATGAACTACTGGTGGGGTCGTGAATTGATCTAACCATTCCAGAGAGCAATTTTTTTTAACGAATTCTTATTTTTGTTTTTTTTTT
>NW_020954554.1:36362-40848 GCF_900497805.2 Vombatus ursinus | reverse complement strand
TTGTGATGGAATACTATTGTGCTATAAAAAATGAGGAATAGGATGCTTTCAGAATCTGGACTTACATGAACTGATGCAAAGTGAAGTGAGCAGAACAAGGAGAACAGTGTACAGAGTAACAACAATATTGTATGAAGATCAGCTTTGAATGACATCTATTCTCAGAAAAACAGTGATCCAAGATAACTTTGAAGAACTTTTGATGAAAAATGCTATTCATCTCCAGAAAAAGAACTGATGGAGTCTGAATGTAGACTGAAGCACACTTTTTTTCCCTTTCGTTATTTTTGTCTATGTTTTCTTTTATAGCATGATTAATATATAAATAACTTGACTGCACATGTATAACCTATATTAAATTGCTTACTTTCTCAACGAGGAAGGAGGAGAGGAAAGGAGTGCAAGAATTTGGAACTCAATTTTTTTTTTAAAGTGTGAAAATTGTTTTTACATGTAATTGGAAAAAATAAAATATTTAAAACAAAAAAAGATGACCTACAATTGTTTATTCTTTAATTTCCCAATCACTACTCAGTCTGACATTTTTTTTTTATCACTGTTGGAGTAGTTTGGGGGAGAGGGGACGTGGGCTATACGGCTTCTTCCTACTCTGCCGATTTGCCATTTTTTCAGTTTACAGACAAGGAAGTTGAGAGCATGATGAGAGTGACATGACCGAAGATATAATATCACTCACATTCTGGGTATAAAATGAGACTCTTTTGGTCTGAGTGCTTAGGAATTACACCATGATAGTATGTCACTATTTTGAAAGGTTTATTATTTTAGGGTAGAACGTACATCTTACCTTTTCTACTTGCATTCACAGTGCTTAGCACATAATTAAAAACTGAGGCTCATTCATTCACTCCTTCATTCCTTCATCTTCATTAGAATATAAGCACCTCGAGGTCAAGGACTGTTGGTTTTTTTTTTTTTAATTCCCAGAACTTCACACAGTTGGAGAGATATAAAGAAAGCACTTAACAGATGTCTGCTGGGCGAATGGAAAGCCCAAGAGGATTTGGGACATATCTAGTGTGGCTAGTCCATATTTATCCTATACAAACATACTGTGGTAATGTTTAAAAAACAAAAAAAAACCTGAGCTGTTGAATAGGGACTGAGAAAATCATACAACTGAGCTGACTCCAGTTAAACATCTTGGAAAAAATGAATTTACTCACGCATTGAGATATTTTCAAACGTCCATGTTTGATTTCAGTTAGAAATTGACTGCGATTCGTAATGTGTACAGAGTTAATAATACAGACAGAAGTCAACACAACCTAACGTGTTCCTAGCATGTATGATCTTCACCCTGCCCTGAAGAGAGGAAGAAATCTTGTTTGTCTGATATCTCATTCATAAAGGTGTCCCAGTGGAAAAACTGATAGGAATCCTTAAATTATAAGAATGTATATTTGATTTTATTGGCAGTAAGGAATCACTGGAGTTTACTGAATAAGGGAGTAAAGTGGTGAGATCTGCACTTTAAGAAAATCACTTTATCAACCGTGTAGAGGACAGATTGTAAAGGAAACAGATTTGAGGCAGGGAGATGAATTAGTAGGCTATTGTAAAAGTCTAGGTGAAAGGTGAGATACAAAGTGAAGTATTCCATAAAGTCTGAGGCAAGTTTCACAACTATAAGGATAAGGGAGGGCACTGTGTTGGAGGATCATGGAGAGAAGATAAATACCTGAGAACAGCAGATGTGGGAAGTGGAATAGAAAATCAATTACAGAGGAGTGAGAATCAAATAGGGATCAAATAGTATAAATTTGTAGTAGACTCAGTCAGCTTAGTTGCATGGTTTTCAGCAGCTCTGGAGTAGGAACAGGGGCCAGGCGAAAGTGATATGGGGCCAGAGCTTAGGAAAATGTAAACATCTTAAGGAGAGGGGAGCAAAAGAATTGAGAATAAGGGAGTCAAGGAAATGGACATGCTCAAAAATTTGTTTTAGGAATAACAATTTGGCAGTTGTGTGGAGGACTGACAGGATAGAGGAAGGCCATTTAGGAAGCTGCTTCAATAGTCCAAACAACAATTAATGGGTGCCACGTGAATGGAAAGAAGTGAACAGATATGAAAGGGGTTTGGAAAGGCAAAATCAACAAGATTTGGCCACTGACTGGATGTCAAGAAAGGGTCAAGTCAAGGAAAATGAAGATTTGAGGATGGTTCTGAAGTTGCAAACGTAGGTGAGTAGGATGGTGATGCCCTCGATAGAAAATACTTAAAGAGAAGGAAGAGATTTGAGGGAAAGATAAGTTCAGCTTTAAACACGTTCCATTTTAAGATCCTTATAGACATCTCGTTGGAAATGTCTAATACACACTTTGTAATATGAGATTGGAGTTCAAGAAAGACTACAGCTATATACGTGGATCTAGACATCACAGAGATGATAATTGGACCTATGAGAGCTGATGAGGTCACTAAGAAAGATAATGGAGAAAAAAAGAGGGCTCTGGGGTATACCCACACATGGAGAAGAGAAGAGAAAGTGGATGATGANTAATGGAGAAAAAAAAGAGGGCTCTGGGGTATACCCACACATGGAGAAGAGAAGAGAAAGTGGATGATGATCTAGTAAGGAAAAATTAGGAGTATCTAGGCAGGCAGAAGGACTAAGAGTGAGCAGTGTCCCCCCCCCCAAAAAGAGGAGAGTATTTAACAGACAGTGGTCAACAGTGACAAGTGCTGCTGAGAAGTCAAGAAGTGAGAAAAGATAAGTACTGAGAAGAGGCCAATAGACTTGGTAAATAAGAGATGATCTTGGAAAGAAGCCAATTTAATTGAGTGAAAGGGCTGGAAACCAGGTTTCATAGTCAGAGTGAGATGAGAGGAAGTGGATGCAATAAGTGTAGGTAATTTGTTCACATGTGAAAGAGAGGAGGGAATATAGGAGACGTTTTTTATTTCTTGTCTAGATAAAAGGGTTAATTTCATTACAATTGGCATGGTTTAATATTATCCTTTAAATGTCAAATAACATCTTAAAGTCTAGCTCACAAAAACTGTAGTATGAGTTTCTTGGTCATTTATTTTTCAGTTTCCTTATTTATTAATGTACTCATTTTGGAAAGCTCAACAAAAAAAAATCTATTATTACAATGTCATTGCTAAATGAGCTCTGAGGTTAGACTGATGCATTCAGTCAGTCCACAAGCATTTCTTAACTGCTTACAATGTGTCAAGCAACAAGCTAAGTGCTAGGGATACAAAAAAAGCCCTCTAATAGGAGAGACAACATGCAAAAATTGTGTTTCGTAGATACACTAGCATTTTCAACTCAAAGTAAGTACTGGTTTCTCAGACACACTATCAGCATTTCAAATTAAAGTTGGTTGTGGTATGGGAAACGTGTAAAAACAGCAACAAAGGAGAAACAAGAGTGACATGAAATGAAAGCCCTTTTAAGTATATCTCGTGAGCAACTTGGATATTTCTCTCTCTTTTTCTTGCTAGATACATAATCTCATTCCAGATTTCAGATAAAGTGAAATACAAGCTATTTTCTGTGCTATTATTCCTCCCAACCTATAAGCATGATGAGGAGTGGGGATATTAAGTTTCAAATGTCAAGCAGAAAAAAAGGTTAGAATTCTCTTGTAGAATAGTTGAGAATTAGCTGTGCTGGTAGCTGGCATCCAGTAACCCTTTTCTACTGCCCTTTAAACAAATGTTTTCCCCCTTTCTTTTCACCTTCAACAGTATTATAGGTTTACCCTTTTTAAGTACTGTGGCTTCATAACTTTAGTCATATTTTCCACAATTGAACTACATTGTTTTACAATGAGGATAACAGTGCCATCAAAAAAGTATGGTCTTTGAAATGGTCAGATCACTCCTTTAATTTATAGCAGGCTATAAGTGAATTGTACGCAAAATGTTCAACATAACAGCAAAGAAGTTAATTGAGTTAGACTGAATTAGTCTGAGGAACCGAGTTTCTTCGCAGTCAAAGATGCTTTCAGAAACAGACTATATTTTGCAGACCTCTTCTCATTGCATATAAATGCATTTGCCTTTCAAGATATTTATTAAAAACACACCAGGGAGACAGAGCCAAGAGCACAGAGTAAAGGCTGGCCCTACCTGGGCTCTCTCAAATTCCCCTCCAATTAACTTTAAAATAACGCCTGAAAAGGAATTCTGGACTGGCAGAACCGACAAAAGGATGGGCTTAAACAATCTGAACGATTTTCGAGCCCAAGACAATTTACAAGGTTGACCCAAAAGGTCTGTCTCACTGGGGTCGGAGTGCAGTGTGGTCCTGTGCAGGCAACACCAAGATAAGCCAGCAGCAGGCCAGCCCCAAGAAGCCAGCAGCATGCCCTGTGGGGGACTGCTCTCAGCCCTCAGACAACAAGGTTAGACGACTGGTCAGAAGGGAACTTTTGCTGGTACTGGGAGCAGGACCGAAGAAAGAACACACATAAAATCCCCTATTAAACACCAAATTGGAAATTCTGAAAAC
>NW_020954554.1:36270-36350 GCF_900497805.2 Vombatus ursinus | reverse complement strand
GGAGATATTAATAAAACTGAAAGGAAGAAAACCAGTGAATTAATAAATAAGACTACTGGCTTTTTTTATGGGAAAAAAAA
>NW_020954554.1:36077-36159 GCF_900497805.2 Vombatus ursinus | reverse complement strand
AAACCACTGGTTAATTTGATTAAAAAAAAAGAAAATCAAATAACCAGTATAAAAAAATAAAGAGGTTGAATTCACTACCAAT
>NW_020954554.1:27063-36041 GCF_900497805.2 Vombatus ursinus | reverse complement strand
GAGGAAGAAATTAAAACAATTATTAGGAAATAGTTTACCCAATTATATGCCAAAAATCTGACAATCTAAGTGAGATGGATGGATATTTACAAAAATATAAATTACCCAGATTAACAGAAGAGGAAATAGAAAATTTAAATAACTGCATTTTAGAAAAAGAAACGGAATAAAACATCAATCAGCTCCCTAAGGAAAAATCCCCAGAACCAGATGGATTCACAAGTGAGTTTTACCAACTACTTCAAAAACAACTGATTCTAATACTATATATCTGGAAAAATAGGCAAAGAAGGAATCCTTCCAAATTCCTTTTATGACAGAAATATAGTGCTGATATCTAAATAAGGAAGAGAAAAAAACAGAGAAATAAAACTATAGACTAATTTCCCTAATGAATATTGATACAAAAATTTAAATGAAATACTAGCAAGAAAATTATAGCAATATATCACAAAGATCATACACTATGACCAGATGGGATGTATACCAGGATACAGGGCTGGTTCAACATTAGGAAAACCTCAGCATAATTGACCATATCAATAAGAAAAACAACAAAAATTATATGATTACCTAAATAGATGCAGAAAAAACATCTGATAAAATGCAACACTTATTCCTATTAAAGAAACACTAGAAAACATAGTAATAAGTGGCGCTTTCCTTAAAATAAGTAGTATTTATCTAAAACCATCAGCAAGCATTATCTGTAATAGGGATAAGACAGAACCCTTTCCAATAAGATCAGGGCTGAAGCAAGGATGCCCATTACCACCATAATTCTATATTGTACTAGAAATGTCAGCTATAACAATAAGAGAAGAAAAAAGATACTGAAGGATTGAATAGGCAATGAGGAAACATGACTATCTCTCTGCAGATGATACGATGGTATACTTGGAGAATCATCTAAAAAACTAGCTAAAATAATTAACAACTTTAAGCAAAGTCACAGCATATAAAATAAACCCACAAAAATCATCAGGATTTCCATATTTTACCAATAAAGTCCAGCAGCAGCTAGGGATAGAAAGAGGAATTCCACTGAAAATAATAGTAAACAACATAAAATACTTGGAGTCTACCTGCTAAGATAAACCCAGGAACTATATTAACACAATTACAAAACAATTTTTCACACAAATAAAGGCAGATCTGAACAACTGGCAAAAGACCCACTGCTCATGGGTAGGCTGAATCAATATAATCAAAATGATAATTCTATCTAAATTAATTCACTTACAAAGCACCATGCAAATCAAACTACCAAAAATTACTTTACAGAGCTAGGAAAAATAATAACAAAATCCATCTGGAACATCAATAGGTAATGAATATCAAAGGAATTAATGAAAAAATGTTTAATAAAGGTAGCCTAGCAGTACTAGATCTCAAACATATTACAAAGTAGTAATCTTCAAAACAATCTGGTATTGGCTAAGAGATAGAGAGGTGGATCAGTGGAATAGATTAAACATACAATACACAGTAGTAAATGACCACAGTAATCTAGTATTTGATAAATGCAAAGATCCAAGGTTTGGGGACAAGAATTCACTATTTAACAAAAGCTGCTGGGAAAACTGTAAAACAGCTGGAAGGGATATAAGAAAACTGGGACACTAATGCACTGCTGGTGGAATTGTGAACTGATCCAACCATTCTGGAAAACAATTTGGAACTATGACCAAAGGGCTATAAAACTGTGCAAACATATCCTTTGACCCAGCAATATCATTACTAGGTATGTATACCAAAGAATTTTTTTTAAAAAAGGAAAAGAATACTATCCACATCCAGAAAAAGAACTGATGGACTCTGGATACAGATTGAAGCATATTTTTTTTTTACTTTATTCTTTCTTCTATTGTTTGTTTTTCTTTGTATCTGTTTCTTCTTTTATAACTATGACTAACATGGAAATTTTTTTTACATAGTAGCACATGTATAAACTATATCAAACTGCCTAATATTTTCAGAAGAGGGGAAGGAATGGAGGGAGGGACAAAAATTTGAAACTCAACACCTTGTAAAAATGAATGGTAAAATTTTTCTTGACATGTAAAGGGGCAAAAATAAAATACTATTAAACTTTAAAAAATAAAAATAAAAATCCTCACAGATAATAAAAAAGGAAAAGGACCTATATGTACAAAAATATTTATAGCAACTTTTGTCTGGAGGCAAAGAACTGGAAACTGAAGGGATATCCATCAATTGGGTGAATGGATGAACAAGTTTTGATATATGATTGTAATCGAAACTATTTATAAGAAATAATGAGCAGGATGCTTTCAGAAAAACCTGGGAAGACTTACATGCGGTAACGCAAAGTGAAATAAGCAGAACCAGGAGAACACGGTAGACAGTAACAGCAACATTGTATGTTGATCAACTGTGAATGATTTTAGCTATTCTCAGCAACACAATGATTGAAGACAATTCTGAAGGACTTATGATGAAAAATGCTACCCAGCTCCAGAGAAAGAACTGATGGGGTCTGAATGCAGAACTAAGCATACTTTTCATTTTTTTATTATTCGGTTTTTGTTTGTGTTTTCTTTTGCAACCTGGCTAATATGGAAATGTGTTATATGACTGCCCATGTAGTATCTATATCACATTGCTTGCCTTCTCAAGGAGGAAGCAGCAGGTAGGAAAGAATTTGAAACTGAATTTTTTTAAAACGAATGTTAAAAATTATTGTTTACATATAATTTAGAAAAAAATAAAAATTAAATGTAAAAAAAAACAAACAACATCTCCGTGACTGAAAGAAGGGTGATACCTTCTACAGAAATAGAGCAAGACTGTGCTCAATTCACTATGCCTTGCTATCTACCTGCCCTTTTCTCATTCCCAATTTCCACTCTCCTTCCAAAATACATAATTTTAATGGGAAAGGAAGAACTTTAGTATATTGCATTTTTTCTTGTTTGTTTTTTTTGGGGGGGGGGTTTGTTTTGTTTTTTGGCTAGGCAATGGGGTTAAGTGACTTGCTCAGGATCACACAGCTAGTAAGTGTTATGTGTCTGAGGCCGGATTTGAACTAAGGTCAACCCTGAATCCAGGGTTGGTGCTCTATCCACTGGGCCACCTAGCTGCCCCGGTATATTGCATTTTGAAAGTTTCAATCTCAAGAGGAAATCATACCATAAATCTTTATANTAACAAAAAAAGAAACCTACAACTCTATACTGATATGACTGCTGTGTTCTATTAATCTAGATTAAATTGGTGAACTAAGGGTTAAATGCAGCATTATTCTATGTGGATCATTTCCACTACCATGATCACAGCTTTAACCCAAAGATGAAACCAAATATCGCAACAATACTCCCATTCCAGATTAATCCATTGCTCTATGGTTATACTCACCATTCCCTCTGACTTCCCTGTTCAAAACATTCCTCTGGCTACTCTCCCACATGTTATTTTCCTATATTAGAATGTAAACTCCTTGAGGGCAAGGACTATCAAGGGGAAGGACTATATTGCATACCTGGCACACAGAAAGTCCCCAGCAAATTACTGAATTCAATAATTCAAATTATTCATATAACAGAATAATTATATGAAATTATATGAAATATCACTTCAAATGATCTAAGCTGAACAACAGTTTGCAGTCCACATGAATCAAATGAGGTACATAAAATACTCTGCAAATTTCAGAGGGCTATATAAATGTTAGTTAATGATATTAATTAATAGCATTACAATGATACTATTATATATTATAAAATCAATAATATGTAACAATATTATTTAACAATGGGTAATTATGCATATTTTAAGAAATTAATTAGTAGCTATCACTGCTAATGCTTCAAGAAATAAACCTTCTTAAAACAAAATAATTTTAAAACCTATCAAAGTCAACACCTTTCGGTGACAAAAAGTTTCTACACTGTACATGTAAAATGAATACAGTCTAGATGCCAGATTTCCTAATTTGTCCTTTTTCTTCCCATAGTGATTTTGTTGAACAGATTTTCCATGGTGAGTGAGGCAAGGGTAGCAGGTTAGTGTCTTGGTGGAAGATAACCTTGCTATAACTCACCTAAAATGCATTCAGAATGGATAACTTCAGAGAGCACTTTATAAAACAGCACAATGAAGCAGCAAGTTCAAAGTTCAGTTTTCATATACTTCTACACGTGCACGATTTCTAAAGGACAATGTAAAACAGTTCTTAAAACCAACAAAAAACTTAAATGATGTGATCATTCAGCTTATCATAAAAAGCTCAATATTCCATAAAATCTTACATAAACAAGATGTAGAGCTCCAATAACCATATTGCTCAAAAATGCAATTGTCCTATAAATAGCCTTAAGCACTAAGCCATTACATCTCTTATACTCAGGAGGAAGCTAATGTAGTCACCTGAGGCTATAAAAGAAAAATCTCCTCTGGCAAGTTCTTTCTTAGTCTCTACTATTGTATATCTAATTGTACATCTAAATTACAATAATGACCTCAAACCACAGGTTACACAATTCTCAATTAATAACCTTTGAAGATAAGAAGCTGCTTTCCCCCTTGATGCTTGAAGAAACAAGAATCAGCCAAGAAACTATCTCCTTTAATGTGGACAGAGTTAATTTAGTTGTTTATAAATGGTAAAGCATCTCATTTACCATAATTACCAAAGAAAACACTTCTACTCTATGTAATTTGTTAACCAACAACTTCTTATTAAAGTTTAACGAACTTTATTACTCTTCAAGACACATAAAATGCAGTGAATAACAAGTCACACCTACTACCACTTGCCAACATATAACTATGGGACCATGACTCTAGATGTGAAAGGGACCTCACAGCCCATCTTGTCTGACCTTTCACATTCCAGCTAAGGCCACAAAGCCAGTCAGCCTCAGTGAGGGAATGTAAATCTAGATCCTCTAACTCCAGAGACAGTAGGTATTCTACTGTAGCGGCTACTCCCTCCCAATGGCTACATCTTCAGACTGGAATCAACTGACAATTTATGAACTGATTACCTAGCACAGAAAGGACTGAGTCACTGAACGACTGACCATCTGGGGATCAAATTCACTGCTTTATATTTTATCATCATAACAGACAAAAATACTAACTTCAGCCTGAAAACTCAGACATCTCACCTTGCTACCATCACAGGCAATTTAAAAACAAGCTCCTTAAGAGCAGGTACTTATCTTTTTATGCATAAAATACAAATATAACAGTTCCTTTTACACTGGATTGAACAACAAACGTGTTATACAGGCACTACACAGCATATGTTTTCAGTATTTTATCAAGTTGCTGTAGGGTTGGATTGTTGGAAACAATGAAGTCCATACTGATAAAAAATTCATACCTCAAGATCCCAATGAAGAGATCTCAAAAAGGCCCCATGAAAAAAAAACAATATGAGGGAATGAAATCTGCCATTCTCTTGTAGAACATGGGGCAGTTATGTAACACAGTGGATAAATATCAGGACCTGGAGCCAGGAAGGCCTGAATCAGAATCTTGCCTTAAACATTTATTAGCTGTGTGACTCTATAAAAATCACTTAGCCTCTCTGTGCACTGGCTTCCTCATTTGGAAAATAGGCATAATAATAACATCTACCTTCCAGGGTTACTGTGAAGATCAGATGAGTTAACACATGTGAAGAGCTTTGCAAACCTTAAAGAGCTATATAAATGCTTATTATTGTTGTTATTATTATTATTATTCCACCCAAGGTAGAAATGATTCTCAATTCTAGTTCTGTATGTATGGCTGATTGTCTCCAATTATATTCAGGGACATCATAAAATTTTCCCTACAAATCCTCTCAAAAATATGTCATTTTAATTTACTTCAAATTTAAAAATAAACATATGTCATCCAGCATGTTTAGGAGTCAAGGAATACAGGATCAATGTCAAAATTTCAGATGATGGGGTACCAGGAAAGAAAAAAATTGACAATCTATGATACCTGAGCCAATCTTTGACAAATATTCTACCCAGAAATTTACACAACCAATAATAGATTATTCTTTAGTCCTTATCATTTAAACAGTGAAATAGAAATTTTATATAAAAATATGAATCGAATCAGTTTTATTGACAAAACTTTTCAAAACAAACATACAGAAGAGCAGTGGATGGAGAATTCTACCGATCTTCCTACTTTCTCTTTTTTTAATTAAGGTTCCTAGTCACAATAAATTAATTGATTTTTAAGGTATAATGACATAAAGAAAAATCTAAATGAACAAAGGGTTTTAGGTGGATGGCTTTTATCTCCATTTAATAAGTCTGATCATGTTGTATGGCAACGCTAGCAAGACAAAGAACTACTACTGCGGAAATTGAGTATCCTCAAGATTTGCAATGTTAGGGCTTAATATAGAAAATAGGGAAATAAGGGACCTTTTCTACAAAGGAATCTAATCAGTACTTTTGCTTCTGCATTAGTAATTGTTTTTGAATTTCTGATAAAAGAATGTGAAAATTGCTTTCTTTTTGCAAAACTGAAGCAATCAAAATTGCTCTCATTTTTCCCCTTCCTCTCTCAAGTATGGAACCACATTGTATAGATGAATAAGAATATTCTTTTTGATGGAAAAATAGCTACTAGTAAACTAGACAACTATCTTGAACCTTAAAAGCTAGAAACCTCCAAAACAGCATAAAATTATTATCAAGTTTCAGGGTAGTCTGCGTAGGGAGAATAGAAATGCTTATAGAGATGAAGGAATCCTGATACCACAAGTCTTAACTATGGCAGCTTTTTCTCTGATGTTGCCTGGAAAAGATTTGGAGCAGGACAACCTAGCTTTCCGTCACGTACTCCAATAAGGATGAAGAGAGAACATCAGACCAAGTGACAAGAACCCCAAGAAGAAATGACATTAAGTGCATTTTTCCAGCAAAGGTTAACACACAGAGACAACCAAAAGCCTGTAGGAAGAACAGGCAACAAAGACCAGCCCAGAGAAACACCCAGAAACCTTTCCAAAAATAGGCCATCGGTGCACCAGGGAAACCAGGATGGAGCCTACATCTGAGTAAGAGGGAACATTAGAATACTGGCAAAATAGATGTAAAGAGGGAAATTAAAAGGAAAGCAAGAAAGAATAAAAACCTGGGATGAGGAATGGGGCAAGGAGGCAAGAAGAAGTACAGAGAGGAAACAGGCTATTTTATTTATAGATCATAAGGCTAGTTTCCTCTCTTATACCATCTTCTTATTGGTAAAGTCGAGTGTAGAAGCAAAGAGAGGAAATAGTTCAAGAGGAATGGACGGAGAGAAGTAGACATTTAACAATCTTTAATGAGTGGAATGGTCTGAAATATAAAATTGAAAAGGATAGCAGCTTGGATGAGAAAATAGAATCCTACAAAAGATTGTTTACAAGAAACACAAAAATTAAAATAGTTAAGAACAGGGTTCAATGCTTCAGTAAAACTCAAAAGAGTGGAAGTAGCAATCATGATTTTGGATAAGACTACAGTAAAGGTACACATAACAAAATGAGAAAAGAAGAGAAATTACTTTGTGCTTCAAGGCATCAAAGATAATGAATCAACATTAATATTATATATGTATATATACATATGCCTATTAGCATCATATCTAAATACTTAAAGCAAAAGTTAATTAAATTAGAGGAAGAAATAGGTAGGAAAACTACAACAGTAGAAGAATTTAATGTACTCCTTTCCAAAGTAGATGTAACTAAATGATAAACAAGAAAGCAGTTAAGGATCTGAATAGAACCTCAGAAAAATTTTAGACAGATTTCTAGTAATCCGTGAATGGGAACAGAAAGGAATGTACATAATTTATACATAAACTGCTTAAAAATTAGGGCATGAAGACCTCTTCAAAAAAGGTAGAAAAGCAGAAATTTTAACCATATCATTTACTGATCACAATGCAATAAATTTATATTCAACAAATGCCCCATAAAGGAGGAATAAAAAAGTAATTGGATACCAAATAACATAATCCTAAAAACTGTTGGGTCAAAGAACAAATTTTAGAACCATTGAAAATTTCGTTAAATAAAATAACAATAATGAGATGACATCACAAAATGTATTGGTTGCAGCTAAAACTGTTCGGGGGTGGGGGGAAGTCATATCTCTAAATGCTCCAATTAACAACAAAAAAAGAACAAATCAATTAATTGACATGCAACTGAAAAATCTAAATAACAAATCAAGAATCTCAAATAAACAACAGTTAAAGATAAATCTTAAAAATTAAGAACAGATTAATAACACTGAAAACAAAAAAGGCCACGGAACTGATGCCTAAAAGCAAGAGCTGTTCTTCTAAAAAATTTAGTAAAGTTAGCTAATCTGATTTTTAAAAGAGACAGAAAACCAAATTGCTTATATCAAAAAATTAAAAAGAATTCATAACAACTGAAAAAATAAAGGAAGTTATCAGAAAGTATTTTCCCAGTTATATGCTAATAAAATGTAACTTAGAGAAAACATGAATATTTTAAAATATAAAATCACCAGATTAACAAAAGAAGAAATAGACTATCTAAATAATTCCGTATAAGAAAAAGAACTGAACATGCCACAGATGAACTCCCAAAAAAAAATCCAGATCAGATGAATCGAGAATGAATTGTATTGAACACTCAAAAGAAAATTAATTTCAATTTTAGATAAACCGACTGCAATAATGAGAAAAGAAAGCACTCTTCTTATTGCTATCTATAATACAAATATGGTATTAAGACTTAAATCAGGGAGAGACAAAGCAGAGAGAAAAATATAAATCAATATCTATAATGAACATTTATGCAAAAATGTTAAATGAAACATCAGCAAGCAGGCAACGGGAACATATCAGAAAGATTATACACAATGACCAGGTTCGATTTATGCCAGGAATTCAGGGTTGGTAAGAAAGACTATAATAAACCATGTTAATAACAGAAATATTCAAAACCATAATATAACAGCAATAAATGCTAAAAAAAAAAA
>NW_020954554.1:24278-27023 GCF_900497805.2 Vombatus ursinus | reverse complement strand
GTAGCTTCTGCCAGGCTGCTTCTAAGTTCCTTAAGTAAATACTGTAAGTAATGTAGAAAATTGAGACGTCTTTCCAGTGGGACCAAGGTCCTGANCCAAGAGTAAATACTGTAAGTAATGTAGAAAATTGAGACGTCTTTCCAGTGGGACCAAGGTCCTGATTAACACAAGTGTCTTCCCTCTGAAAATATCTGCAATTAAATTTATGCTGTATATACCTTGTTTGTACATAGTTGTTTTCATGCTATCTACTCTATTACAGTGAAAGCTCCTTGAGGGCAGGGACTGTTTCTGCTTTTCTTTGTATCCCTAACACTTAGTAAAATGCTGGGGATATGGTAGGCACTTAATAAATGCTTGTTGACATGACTTGATTAAAAGACAGATGTCCATTATAAACCCTACTATTTAATATATTTCTAGAAATACTAGTTATAACAATAAGACATGAAAAAGAAATCAAGGGAATAAACAAAAGCAAAGAGGAAACCAAATGACCACTTTTGGCAGATGATATAATTTACATAGAAAACCCTAGAGTAAACCAAAAAATCAATCAAAACAATAAGGCAAAGTTGCTGGATAAAAAATAAATCCATACAAATCATCAGCATTCCTGTATGTCACCAACAAAACTGTCAAGAACTAGAAAGAAAATTCATTCAAAATAATTACAGGAACTTTAAAATATATGGGATTATATTTACCAAAATGAAAGTAAGAACTATATGAATTCAACTTTAAAACAATAATTTTAGAAAGACAGACAAATAACAGAGAGTCATTAATTACTCATGGGTAAACAGAGTCAATATAATACAAATGACAATAATATCTAAATTAATTACTTATTCCTCTGTTGTACCCATCAAATCACCAAAAGAGCATTTCACAAAGCTAGAAAAACAACAAAATTCACACAGAAGATCAAAAGATCAAGAATTTTAAAGGTAATTAAAAAACTGGGAAAGAAGTGGGGGAGGAGTGTCTATCAGCACCAGATCTCAAATTAACTACAAAGCAGTAATCACTAACACTATTAGGTAGGGGTTAAAAATTTTTTAAAGTCGATCAGTGACTCACTGTTTGACAAAAACTGCTGAGGAACTTAGAAGCAGCCTGGCAGAAGCTACATTTAAATCAGCGGTTCTTAACCTGAGGTCTAGGAACTTATTTCTTTTTTAAAAAATATATTTAGATGTTTGTTGCTGTTCAGTTCTATCTGACTCTCTGTGACCCCATTTAGGGTTTTCTTGACAAAGATACTGCAATGGTTTGCCATTCCCTTCTCTAACTCATTTTACAGATGAGGAAACTGAGGCAAAGAGGGCTGAGGCAAAGAGGGTTAAGTGACTTGCCCAGGGTCACACAGCTAGGGAGTGTCATAGGCCAGATTTGAACTCAGGAAGACGAGTCTTCCTGACTCCAAACCCAAGGCTCTATGCAGTGGGTCACCTAGTTTCCTTCTATTTAGATAATGTTATTTCAGTAACTCATTTTCTTTGTAGTTCTTTTATTTGATTTTCTGCAGTTACTACAAAGCAGTAATTATTCAACTGATTTCATACTGATTAAAAAATAGGTTTATTCGCAAAACTGATTAGGTATACAATATACAGAAGCAAAGAAATATGTTAGCATAGTGTTCATTAAACACAAAGACCTCAGTTACTTGGGAAAGACACACTCCAGGACGAAAACTCTTGGGAAAATTGTATAGCAGTCAAGCATAAATTAGGTTTAGACTAACACTTCATACCAGATGCCAAGATAAACTCCAAATGGATACATGACCTAGATCCAAAAGGTCACATCTTAAATAAATAAATGGAGCAAGAAAGAAATTCTCTTTCCTATCTACAGATAAAGGAAGAGTTTATAACCAAAGTCACAGAGAGAATCACCCAGGATAAAATGGATAATTCTGATGATACAAAATTTAAAAAGTTTTGCACAAATTTAATGCAGTTAATATTAAAAGGGAAACAAGTAAATAGGAAAAAGTTACAGGAATTTTCTCTGATAAAGGTCTGACATCGAAGATATATGTGGAACTGATACAAACTTATAAAATTAAGAGCCAAAGGACATAGCAGGCAACTTTCAAAGGAAGAAATCCAAGCTATGGACAAACATATGAAAAAATACATTAAATCACTAATAACTAGAGAAATGCAAATGAAAGCAACCTTGAGGTTTTACATCACTCCTATCAGACTGACAAAGATGGCAAAAGAATAAATGGTAGATGGGAGTGTGGGAAAACAGGTACACTAAAGAGCACACTGTTGGTAGAGCTATGAATTGGTCCAGCCACTCTGGAATTATGCTCTAAAAATTGCTGAACTAAAAATATCCTTTGACCTAGTGATGCCACTACTAGGCCTATCTAAAGACATAAAAAAAAAANTTGCTGAACTAAAAATATCCTTTGACCTAGTGATGCCACTACTAGGCCTATCTAAAGACATCAAAGAAGGGAAAAAAGGACCTAAATCTATGAAAATATTTACAGCATGTAAAAATAAATTTATTTTAAAAAATAAAATCAGCTGTACAAAGTAGAGTTTCATACACAATCATCTTTTTGTGTTCTACAGTTTATCTATGGAACTTTTTTTTGGTGCTCAAAAATTATTATTATTAAAAAATAATATTTAAAGAAGAAAATGAACAGAAATATAATTAAGAAACCCTATGTTACTTTCTGCCCAGAAGTAAAAATACAAAACCCTCCTTCCACTC
>NW_020954554.1:22571-24221 GCF_900497805.2 Vombatus ursinus | reverse complement strand
CTCAGGTCCTCCTGACTCCAATGCGGGAGCTCTATCCACTGTGCCACCTAGCTGCCCCTCTCTTCCCTTTTCTTAGGACGCAGTAAGTTAGATTCATAATGCCAGGTATATAAACCTCACTGATCTGACTCAGTTCAAGCTGAGAAAGGAATGCATTAATTAACTGAGTGGATGATTCAAGTAGGCCCTGAAGACCAGTGAGTCATTTGGAATTATCCATCCACTACGAGGCTAGGTGGAAACAGGTAGGCCAGGGGTAGGGAACCTGGGGCCTCGAGGCCACATGTGGCCCTCTAGGTCCTCAGGAGCGGCCCTTTGACTGAATCCAAACTTCACGGAACAAATAAAAGGATTTGTTCTGTAATACTGGGACCTAGGACCTAGAAGGCCACATGTGACCCCCAAGTTCCCCACCCCTGAAGTTACTAATCAGACTGTAAGGGGAAAATATGTCTTTCCTGCTTAGGCATATACTACTCTTCAAACATGCTGCTACTGAGTCAAAGGGTTTCTAAAGGGAATGTGGCCAGGAGATTCTTAAGCAGAAATTTCAGAGCCCAACAAAAACCAGTATCTGGGCCTAGAAGCATAACGGGTTACAAATCAACTTGGTAATTAACAATGTAAAAATAATAAGAGAAATAATGAAGAAGATGATGATGATTAAAATAATAAAGAACATTTGGATGGTTCCAATAATAGTGGCTTAGAAGGTAGAATCTAGGTAACGAAAGGAACCTCAACTATAATTTAATCCGACTCACAAGATTTTGGGACCCACAGGCTTTCTACCGCACCAGAGCAAGCTTCTCTTCTGCACATCACTGGGGGAGGGTGGGGAAGCAGCACTGCTTGTGAAGGAAAAATGAGGAAGAGGACAGAGGTAGAGGGAAGAAGAATGGCTAGTTTTCATGAAAAGACAGAAGGGAAAGGGAACACCTGGGAAATAAAGAACATGGGAAAGATGAGACGACTTGTTTATGGGATTGAGAGAGAAATGGAAGGAGAGTCAATGGATTTTTTTTGAGATCAAAGGAGAGAACCAATAGGCTGTGGTCTACTATCCTTCATCTTCCAAGAAGCAGAAACTTCTGAGGCTCATTCACCGCCATCAGAAATGGGGCCCCATGGCTTCCAAAGCAAAAGGGAGACAACGATTTCTGCCAGCAGTTGACAAATGATATTCTCCTATATTCAGGTTCCATCTATTAACTAACTTTAGGAGCAGGTCTTCATAGATTTGTTACTGAAAGTGATGATATAAATTAATAATAGAATTTACTAATAAAAAACAATTGCTTTCAGATTGAATTTACTAGAAGTACATTTATGAGACTGGTAATACCTGGAATATGACACAGTGGCTACCAAAAAACACTGATTTTTCAAAAACCGCATATTTCAGGAAAACACAATTTCAGCAACTAAATCAATACTGTGTGGCATAGCGGGCAAAGCTCGAGAGCTGGCATCAGGAAAATCTGGGTTTGAATACTGTCACCCTACCAGCTGTGTGAGCTCGGGCAAGTCATTTAAACTCTCGAGGCTTCAGCTACAAAATGAAAGGTTTGTACTTAGAGACTTCCAAGGAACTTTAGAGCAGTGGTGTCAAACTCAAGTAAGAAATGGATCCCTGAGTAGGGGGATGAT
>NW_020954554.1:21004-22534 GCF_900497805.2 Vombatus ursinus | reverse complement strand
GTTAGTTTTTCACAGCATGTCTACTATGCAGTTTTGCATAACTGCACATACATAACCTACACTGAGTTGCTTGCCTTTTCAATGAGGGTGGGTGGCTGGGGAGGGAGGGAGAAAATTTGGAACCCAAGGTTTTAAAAACACATGTTTAAAAAAATGCTTTCACATCAACTGGGAAATAAGAAATACAGGAAATGGGGAACAGAAATCTATCCTGCCCTACAGGAAAATAGAAGGGGAAGGGGATAAGAGAAGGGGGGGAGAGATAGAAGGGAAGGCAGACTAGGGGAAGGGATATTCAGAATGCATACCAAATTGGGGTGGGGGGAGGGGCAAGACAGGGTGAAAATTTGGAACTCAAAATCTTGTGGAAGTAAATGTTGAAAATTAAAAATAAATAAATTTATTAATAATAATAATAATGATAATAAATTTAAAAAAGAAACGGATCCCTGCTTACTACACTATTAACTGAGAAAATCACAAATTAACATTACTTGTATTGTATTGTATTTTTACCTATTTTGTTAAATAGGCTCCAATTGGAAATGTTAATCTTGTTCCAGGGCACTCAGGCTGTAACACTCCCAAGTGCAGCCAGAAAATAAAATACAATGCATCAATAATACTACATTTTAAAACAAAGTCAACATGTCACCACCAATATGTCCTTACGTACAGATTAGTGGCCTCCATTTCTATATGAATTTGACATGACTGCTTTACAGGTCTATGTCTCTGCTCCTACTATGTGATCCTAAGAAACAGAATTTCAATCATTATTAGACAAATTACGAGACAAGAGCAGTTTGTTTCATGGAAATCAGTCATGAAAAACTAAATACAATATGACTATACTAAAACTAAACATGACATAAGTGGAAGAAGAGAAGCATTAGCCTATGTGGGCTATTCAATAGCTACCATATTTTTCAACATATTTCAAGTATGTTTTCTTATGAGCATTTCCCATAGATCTCCTGCAGGGTGCCAGTTAGAACTGAGCACTTCAACTGTGACATTATCAGAAAGTTACTGTGTTGAACTGTCATGATTTCATTCCAGGATTAAAGAAGTAAAGTTTCAGCTACAGTCCTAGAATGCAATGCACATCCCAGGAGAAGGAGCTGTACGTAGAACATGTCCAGGTCCATTTGGGTGGGCCTTCACCTTCATGGAAAGACCTTATGGGGAAAAAAATCAAAAGCTAGTATTCCATTAAGTCTAACAAAACTACATTCTCCTGGAGAAGGAGACCTGAACAAGAGTCCAAAGAAACAGTGGAGCATACATTTCTCACACTTCTACACAGCAGATAAAGTCAGAGTAATGACTAAGCTACCAGGACAAGGGATTTTCCCCAAAATGCAAGGTTTTTAATTCCTCAGTAGCATAGAAGGAAACAACTGAGCATTGAGCTGCAAAAAGAAATCAGTTAAAATAGAAAGAATTCTCCATTCCCTCAAATCCCACTACCACTACCCCATCAGGTGAGCTGCTCCTCCTCACCTCTCTGCTCCTCCTAAACACACA
>NW_020954554.1:16194-20994 GCF_900497805.2 Vombatus ursinus | reverse complement strand
AGAGAGCGCAACCTCCGACAGAAGTGTTCATTATTCTGGGGTCTCTGGGGCCATCCCCACAACAGAAATGATTACATGTTTTTGTGCTACTTGCTCCAAGCATGAAAAATCCAAAATACAACTCTGGATATAAAGTCCACTGACTTAGATTCAGGAAGACCTACCACTTACTAACTAGACAAACATGAACAAATAAATTAACCTCTTGGTATCCCAGGCAACCCTCTCAAAATATGTTACATTGGAGTTACTATCTACCATCAAGTGGGACCAGTATATTAATCAGAGATTAAAAAAAAAAAAACTCTTACTATTTTAATCCATCACCTTGATAATATTTTTCATTTTCATTTCATTTCATTCAGCAGACAACTGTAATGAACAAGGCTGCCATGAAAACTTCTACTGTACTTCACAGAAATTCTCATTTTATCCTTATAACAATACTGTGAATTAGTGCTATTATCCTCATCTTGCAACTGAAGAACCTGAGAATAAGAAAGGTTAAGTGACTTGCCCAATGTCACACATCAATTAAGTCACTCAGGTAGAATGAGAACTCGGGTCTTCCTGACTTCAAGCCCAGTGCTCTATTCACTATACCAGGCAGTTAGATGTCACAGTAGATAAGAGTGCTGAACTCGGGAGTCAGATCAGAAAGACTGAATTCAAATCCTGCCTCACATATAGACTAGCTGTGTAATCCTCAGCAAGTCACTTAACCTCTTTCAGCCTCAGTTCCCTCATCTGTAAAATGGGGATAATAACAGCACTTACCTCACAGGGTTGTTGTGAGGACCAAATGAGGTAATATGGAGCTTAGCAAACCTTAAAGTATTACATAAATGATAGCTATTATTATTGTTATTTTTATTATTATTATCACATCATGTTACCTCCCCTTTGTTCATACATTTTTTAATAAATGGTATTGTGTCATATCCCCCCAACAAACTGTTAGCTCTATTAGGAAAGGAAAATCATTTTGTCTAAAGTTAGTATCTTTACCAGCTACTAGTACTGTGACCTGTATACAATATGACCTTAATTAACATGTATTGAATTGAGAGTTAGCTCAAGAACAGACACTGTAATAATGCAGGGCAAAAGGAGAAGAAAATGTTTGAAAAGTGACCCTGCCAGACAGGGACAGCAGCCATGAGGGGGGGTAGATGCCACTGGCAAACAGCATAAAGGGATGCCTCCCACTGTCCTCAGTGCCCCAGGTGGCTCTCATTCACAACAGGCTGCCCATTCTTATCCCCCACCCCAAGCTACTCAGGGTTCAAATTTACACAGAGTTTTAGTCAAAGAGGTGGCACAGCACTCAGAGGAGACAGAAAATGGGACAGTCGAGATCAGTGAAATCAGGGGACTTTCTGAGTTGCCTAATGAGGAATGCAGAATGAGAGGTAGGGACCGAAGTACAATCTCTAACTGTGCCATAGCAAGCAAGTGGCTGGGGAGGGGGGCAATGCCTGGCCTCTAGGCCAGTTCAGCCTTCACATAATGCACCAGCTCACAGTTGTTGATCACAAATGTCCTGGGGGTTATCCTAGGCATTTAGAATGTGTGTGTGTGTGCGTGTGTGTGTGTGTGTGTGTGTATAAGGATATTCCCTTTTGTTAAATAGTTTATAATCTATATGAGTAAACAAACAAAGAAAACAGAGTGCCAAAGACAACTTTGGGGNAGACTAGGGTCACACCGTGAAATGCAAGGGAGGAGAGATGCAGGGAGAAGAGATTCCTCAATAGTGTCAAATGCTGGAGGAAGGGTAAGGAACATGAACACTGAGGAAAGGAGAGCTGATCTGACAATTAGGAGGCCACTAGTGACCTTGAGTACAGCAATTGTAGTAGAGTGTGGTGGGAGATTTTGAAGAATGCATGAAAACTGTGCTTCCATAAAGCTTTGACACAAGGATACAGGGTTTTGAGGGGTAACCTCTGTATTACAGGGCACAGAAATCCCAGCATGCACAGTACCAAATGGTCTATAGAGAAACTCTGAGATTTGCTGAATGTTGTGAGAAGGACAAGGCAGAGGCCAAAAGAGAGGCAGGCGCGTGGTCTGAGAGGGAAGGACACATTCTCTATCCCGAGGAAGAGAAACATGTGCGACGACCCACTTCTTTCCCAGCATTTGCACCCAGAACAACTATAAGAACCAGAGATCACTGAGATGTGGCCACGGGAAGTGGCTGCAGAATGAATTCACCTTGAATCACTGCAGCTCTGGGAAGAGAGAAAGCCATTCATGAACTATTCCTCTATGATACTCAAGCAGGAATTCTCTTTCTGGTCCTTACAGTCAAAATATTATGGGTTGGCATGGCTTCCTTGTCTGTGCTGATCAGTATCCATCCTCCATACTGCTCTGTTTGTGTGTCCTTTCCCCCTGCCCCTCCCCCCTTTCTTAACTTGTCATTCTTGGTTCAGAATACAGGTCATGGGGTTAAAGCAGCTGAAAGAACAGTGAGCTATTCTGAACAAATAGCTGAGCATGGTACCAGAGCCCATCATGTTTTAACTTGGTCCAAGGTGGAAGCTTGAGAAATACATAAAAAGACCAGATATTGTAATTTAGTACAACCCAATGATACACAGCTAAACAGAATACAGACACATTAGCAAGAACAAAAACAAGGGATAAAGGAAAGGGGATACACTATATGGGCTTTTGCTGAGTTCTTCTACCCTTGATACTATTAGCTATCTTACTAGCTCTAAGGAAGCAAATAACATTTCATTACAGGAGCAAAATAAACATTTCCTCAAAGCACCTTGCCACTTTTCAGAATGCCAATAACAGGGGATAGGATCACACAGTTAGAACTGGAAATGACCAGTCAATAAATATTTATTAAATGTTTATTAAGTGCCTACTAAGTATCATGGACATCGACAGGCAAAAGCCAGTCCTTACTCTTAAGGAGCTCACAGTGCAATGAGGAGGACAACTATATACAAACAAGAAATACAGAGGACAACCTAGAGATAATCATTACACGTAAAGGATTAGCATTAAGGGGAATCAGAGAAGACTTCTTGTAGAAGATGAAATTTTAGCTGGGTTCTGAAGGAAGCCAGGAGACAGAGAGGTAGGGAGGAGAGTATTTAGAGCTGGTGAAAATGTCCCAGAGCCTAGAGATAGTGTCTTATGTGCGGAACAACAAGGTGACGGTCACCGCATTGCAGAGTCTATGATGGGAGAATAAGGTATAAAAAGACTGGAAAGACAGGAAATGGCCAATTTGTTTGGGTATGAAGATAAAACAGAAGATTGTGTATTTGATCCTACACGTGACAGGGAAGTGATAGTCACAAGAGATTTGTGGGAGGCAGATCCACCAGCAGGCTACTGACACAATTGAGGCATGAGGTAATGAGGGCCTGCACTGAGTGTGGGAGATGTAGAGGATCCTCCTCTGTCAGAGGAGAGAAGGGAGATGTCTTGATGGTAAACCTGTCAGGACTTGGCAACAGATCGGATAAGGGAAATGAGAGAGAGAGTGAAAAGTGGAGGATAGCAGCGAGGCTGCCCTTCAGGGAGGCTAGGAGGACGGTGGCGCTCTTTACAGTAACAGGAAGGTTCAGATGGGGGAAGGGCTTAGGGGGAAAGAGAACGAGCTGAGTTTAAGATGTCTAGGAGATATTCAAGTTGAGATGTCTAGTAGGGAGGTGAGGATGCAAGTCTGGAGGGTAGGAGAAAGGTAAGGATTACATAAGAAGATCTGAGACTCATCAGCACAGAAATGATAAATGAAACCACAGGAGCTGAGGGAATCAAGTAAAATTGTAGAGAGGGAGAGTATGAGATGGTCCACAACAGTCATCCAGGAGGACAACTTACCTTTAGTGGGTATGACCCAGATGAAGTATGTGGACCGTACAGGGAACAACGTGAATCAGAGGAGCATGGTGTAACTTGTGCTTCAGAAACACACCTTTGAGTTTACCTGGACCAAATTCAATATTGGAGATATCTTTCAAAAGTTTCTCTTTGGTTCATGTCCCTACCGAAGATTTCCTCTGGGATGCTCAAAATAAATTCTCATGTAGTGTTCTCTACAAAAAGAGGGAAAGATCCTTAGCTGTCATACAAGCACTCAGGTTAAACATCCATTGAATACAGGACAGGTTTTATTTCATCTCACCAAAAATTTAAAAAAAAAAAGATTAAAGGAAAAAACACACCAACAGAACACAATCAAAGTAACTTTCCTTCTTCCACTTACCCAGGAACCAATACAGCTCTTTGGACTTAACACACCATAGTAGGTTTGCAGTACCCCTGCAAGGGAGAGCTACAGTCAGTTACATCCTAAAGATAAGAACCAACATTCGAATTCAGGGCCTTTTCCTCCAGATTTTGTGCTCTTTCCATTATGTCAAGAAAACCTTAAGGTATGCCTAGCTGTTAATTGTAGAATTCAGCACCTTATACAAGTGATAAGGGCCTAGAGCAAACTGTGACAAGAGATAAATGTGAAAACACTACCAACAGTTTTGACACCACTTGAAATGGTAGTGACAGCTATGAATGGCCATCACTGTGTAATCTAACTCTAGTCAATTCTTCATGTAGGTATATAAAATACCCAGTCTTAGAATACTGAAGTAAAACCAAATTGAGGCAAGCTATGAGCAGGATGTAATAGATATTCCTTACCTTCTTTCTCTACTCAATAAACAGCAACATGAACACACATATACAGAGAAGTGAGGTCCCTTTACTTCTCCCCAAAATTACACAAAGGACGTAACATAACAAGATGAGATGGCTTAGATTCTTAAA
>NW_020954554.1:16028-16173 GCF_900497805.2 Vombatus ursinus | reverse complement strand
ACCTTGTCTTTGGCTGAAAGAAGGCTTGGGTCGACTTCTTTTGGGAAGGACCTGCATGTTGTGTTTTTTGGGGTCCCAGCACCCCTAAACCCCTAAACCTCAACATTTTGGTGGCCCGTAGGGGAAACTGCCTAACCCCAAGTTC
>NW_020954554.1:15811-15933 GCF_900497805.2 Vombatus ursinus | reverse complement strand
GCCATGGACCTGGGTACACCTTCCACAGCATAGAGGACAAGGACAGACGCCCTATCTGGAAGCGTGTGCCCAATTCTGTCAGTTCTCTTGGTGCTAGGGAATTGGGGAAAACTGCATTTGCT
>NW_020954554.1:14804-15723 GCF_900497805.2 Vombatus ursinus | reverse complement strand
CCTGGTCACTCCTTTCTCCCACTCCCTTCCCTTGAGTCAAGAGGATATCTGTTAACCCCACTCATAGAAGAGAGTTTCACCCTTTCCACCTCACCTTTGATTTTGCCCTTCCCCACCTGGTGAAAGGAAGGGAGGGGGAGGGGCAGCAGCTACAGCATGGGCCCCACTGACAATGGCCTTGGGTCCTGGGGAAACCTTTGCCTGGAAGTATCATCCAGGTTCAGTACAACCTGCTCAAGGTAAAGAAGCTGGCCTCTGAACTTGGGTAAGCATGCTCTTTTAAAGTTGTAGTTTTAACTGTTAATGATAAGATGTTGATTCTCTGTGTAAAGTCATTTGGAAATGAATTTAACAACCTGATTGGTAATGGGTTTGTTTCAAGTTTCAAATTGGTGAACTTTTTGTATCAGTTATATCAAGCAACTTTTCATAATTTGGTTACCGCTAAAATAATTAGGCTATTGTTGGTTATTGTTTTAATGTGTAAATTAGCCAAAAAAAAACTTGTTTGGGTTATGGCTTGCTGAGAATTTGCAAGGATATAGAAATCTCTAATGATTGGCTTTTTACACCAGGACAAATTTAAGTTTGAGATGTAAATCCTGGAAAAGTTTTTCCTAAGCTGTGATTAGTGAAACTTGCTGTGTGAGGTAAAAGCTCATAGGATTTTATTTTGAGTTGTCAGATGGATCATAATAATTCGTCAATAATCAATAATCCACCATCTGAGAGAAATTCCACAAGCTACTCAGAGAATGTGATACTGGTGGGAAGTCAGCATCAGGGAAAGCTGAGAGGACAATTTTAGCCTCAGTCTAAGATGGGAGCCTCCTGGTTCAGTTTCCCTACTACGTTCCTTTGAAAAGCAATGTTACCCACCTGGCTATTTCTGAGTCTGGCTATGAGGTGAATTTGATAT
>NW_020954554.1:13050-14706 GCF_900497805.2 Vombatus ursinus | reverse complement strand
CAGTTGGTAGCAAACAGCGGGTACCAGCCAATGCCCCCACCCCATTGTCCCCTGGATGCATCCTGTGCTTGGTTCCAGTCAACCTCCTCTTTGGGACCCCCTCCAGGCAGCGACAGCTCTACATCCCTTGCCAGCAGGAAGCAGTTTCAGAAGCCAAGACCTTCGCCCCTTACCCCAGAAGAATTTGAGTCCCATTTGTCCGAGCAGGGAATGATGAGGATGGGATCTAGATCCCAAAAAGGAAAAACCCTGGATTTTCCCATGTGGCCAAATTGGAGATCACCTGAGGCTATAATCCCATCAACTGGCCTTTCATTGTGGCTACACTCAATCTCCCAATTCTCTGTTAACCTTAACCTAGCTTAACTCTACCACCCTATGGCCCCAGGCCACTTCCCACCCTTAATCCTAGCTAGACTCTCTTCTCCCTAGGCCAAGTGGTCCAGGTCCCTAGAGTTCTATTACCTCATAGACTACTTGGCCACTCCTAGATCCCTCCCATAGTCTTTCTGTATATAAGGTCCATCTTGTCTCCCTTAAGATGCTTAGATTCTTAAAATCTAGCCACTGCTCAGATTCTTAAAATCTAGCCAATAGCTTCCTAATGTTCAGACCCCTTAAGAGTCTGTCCAATATGACAGATGTTCTAATAAACCTTGTCTTTGGTCTGAAAAAAAAATTTTTAAAAAGATGAGATCACAAAACTGACTAGGAATGTCAAATACTTTTTTTGGCCAAATTATTGAGAAAAGTTCTAACTTAATAACACTGCCCTTCTTTTAAAAATGTTGATCCTCTAGATTAGAGATGTAGGTAAAAATTTCCAGATTTTGTCTTTTAAGCATTTTAATTTTTGGCTTCTCTCTGAGTACAGTTATTTTACGGATGCCCTGTATCTCACTTTTCAAACAAGAAAAAATCCTAATTACCTGCTCTTAAAAGTGAAGAGAATCTTATCTCCTTTTATTCAACAGGTTTCTTTTATGAAGTAACATTCCCATCTGCTACGACTTTAGGTTTTTCCTACTAAAGTCTCTTAAAGGCCAGGGGCATTTTGTTTCAGTTTTACAACATGCAGAAAAGAGAAACATGTGCCACAATGCACATCATCTTTATTATCCAATATTCAAGATTTATCTAAATCTTCTCAAATTAAAGCATACTTTCTTTTTGTTCTGTGAGACTATCAGAATTATGACTTAGAAGAATTTTGTTTTAGTCTTCTAATCACTGAATTCTACGTTGCAGATTTCCCTCCTAAGACTACATAATTTTTTGGTATCAACACTCTGAACTGCAACCAATGTCATTTTCCTACCAATGACGGTACAATGGTCATTAACATTCTATGCTTAAAATAAATAATAATTTTTCTTTCTGTCTTTTCTTCCCAGGCTCAACAACCGTTATGCTTATGCTTAAAAAGGTCTGGTATTTCTATTTTGGGACTAGACTTTTTCTTCAGTAACTCTTCTTTTGGTCATCTCAACTGATCCAACATTTGGTTTTCTCAAAAACATTTTCACATTCAGATCTTTTCTACATGAGTTTATATGACACTTACAAAATCTAAGTGCCAGGAGAGGTTAACTATTGTTTTAATGCTGCTTCAATCTCATTTTGCCAGACTGGATTAGGGTCAAAACATTCCATCAT
>NW_020954554.1:6571-12983 GCF_900497805.2 Vombatus ursinus | reverse complement strand
AAAAAAAAAAAATTCTATCACTCCTTCCTTGATCTACTACTAGCTTTCTTTTTCCCTCAAAGAAGGGAATTCTGAGTACTGAGAGGTCTGGTTCCCACTGCCACTTCAACCCTGCACCCAAATACATCCTCTCCTGGAGGAGGCAGTCTGAGCAGCTACCACCTCGGACCATTTTTAATCACAAAGCTAAAAAAAACCCCAAAAAACACAAAGTGGATGAAACACATGCAGCTATACATGAGTTCCCTATAGAACCACTAGCAAGGCANGGGAACTATGAGAGGCCAGAAAAGTAATATGAATAAGAACTCACCCAAAGGTAACAGGAAAACTGCAATTTATAAGGAGACTTTGGTTAAAAGGAATGACAGAAAAAGTATAGAAGCTTCTCACTTCAGAGACTGTTGCACAAAATAGTCATTCTATATGGACACTGAATACGAAAAGAGCCAGGAGACCTCAAGCCAGTTGGATTCGATTAGAGCCACTTTTACCAGGGCCTTTTGCTTCTCTTGTCATTTCTCTTTGTGTTTCTGTCTGTCATTCATTACCAGCTCTCTTTGCCTCTTCTCTAGTTTGGACAAAAGCTTGAATGAAGACAGAATAAGGTGAGTTCAAGGTCTAAAAGTAACCTTTCCTTGAAAGGGGGCAAATCCTCTTTTGAATTTTCAGGAGAGGTAGCAAATCCACCCTAACCCAGAAGCTTAAACCAATTCCAAACTTAAAGCCCTGACCTCCTAACTTTGTCTCTGTGTATTCGGCAACATAGTATTTGCAATGTCAGGCGGTTTCTGGCAGTTCACACTGTGAGTTATTCTCTGTCATTTGGATAAATTTCTGACTGGAGTAAGTATAGATACACCCACATGATAGATCTCAAAGCAGCGCGGACCTTTCAGCACCAGTTCCAAGGGCCATCTTATTAAGCTGCAACAAATCAGAATGACTAAACCTTTCTATTACTTTCAATTTCACTGCATCGCTATAAAGCCTGCCTTGCTCTAGCCCAGAGATAAGCTGCCAAAGCTGGTGTATAAGCTGATTTCCAGGTATATAACTCTCTTCCCTAAAGCCTGTAAGTTCACCTGCTGCCTCTAGTGAAAGGTGCCAAAAGTCACTATAACACCCTTTTCTTGGCATGACCAAGGTGGCAAATATCCATGAGTACCCCCAGGCAGGCTAGACACACTCTGGAACTCTGGCACACCACATCACACCAGTTTGGAAAAAAAACTGTTGACCCCAGATCTGGACTCAGCCATCATGAGACTTGGATACAAAGTTGATACGAAGAGGCGAGGTAGTGAAAGCATACTAGCAGTTTGTAAAAACCACTAATTCATAGTTTTGGCTAGAAATCTCTCAATGTAAAAGAACATGCTGATCTGAAACAAGCGCTGTGGGGAGCTATTTTGTGGGCTCACAGTGCCTCCCTACTTCCATTTTTGCCTGTTAAAAAAAATTCCACACTTCACAAACATCAAACAAAACGAGCATTTCTACAGACATTTGTAGAACAGGAAAAGACTGTATAGGAAACTTTGAGTTTCTATTATGCAGAACTTGCTTTTACCTCTAAACTTGACAACCCTCCTTTTCCCTGATCAGTCCTCCCTCTACAAAAAAAAAAAAAAAAATGTGTTTCATTAGAATTACATAAACTGTTCTCCTGATTCTGCTCACTTCACTCTGCGTCAACTCACACAAATTGCAGGTTTCTCTGAAACTATCCCTTGAATAATTTCTAATGGCATATAATTTTTATTACATTCATATACTACAATCTGTTTAGTCTTTCCCCAATTGACAGTCACCCCCTCAGTTTCTGGTTCTTTGTCACCACAATAACCCTTGCTATAAATATTTCAGAAGTTTCAGAAAAACATATTAAAAGAACCTATTTCCCTTTAACAAATTAACTTGATCCATTCAAATAACTGAATCCATTAGACAATTCCTTCAGCAGATCACTTTAGAGAAAAGTTTAAAGACAGAATTGATTTAGACAAATTCCAAATGAATGTTTCAACCTATTCACAATGAGTAGAAAAATCCTTTATTTTCTCCACTTAAGCACTAACAACAACGCACTACTTTAAAGTCACATGATTTGATGGCTTAAATGAAAATAAATCAAAACAAATTTCAAGTGAATCAAAGAGTTAAAACAGTACATGTGTGGGAGATTTTAAGAGACCCATTTATAAAATAACTATAGGTGATCAAAATATCTACTCAACTATAAAAGCATCAACATAGCAATTACTATTCCGCCTCACTTTGGGGTACATTAAAGGGCACTGAATGATAAATCAATTACTACGCCAAGTAGTAAAAAACATTGTAATCCAACCTAACAAGCATTTATGAAGTGCCCACTACGTGCAAGGCACTCTTCTAGGCCAGTTTCCAAATCTCAAGAAACACTGGCCTGAGCATGATTTGTCTTTAACTGTAACAACTTATCCAGGGCACCACTGTTAATGGTTAAACAACACACTAAGCACTCTTCTTTGCCTCCACAGTGGACATCCCAAGGAATTCAAGCTTTCTAATCCAAACAGAATAAATAGCCAATTAACTTTGACACTGAAAGAGAGATGGCTATCTTTGATGATGATACAAAGTCAGACATAGTAACATGACACGATATGCTATTATGGTACAGCTAAACTCCTGAAGGACTCCAGCTCCAGAAATTTCACTTTAGCCCATGGTTGCCCAAGGCATGCACATGTGCATGCATGCGCACGCACGCACACGCACACACACACACACACACACACACCTCTCCAAGGCCCCCTGTCACTATATTCTTTAGTAAACTTCTCTTATGGGCCCAAGCAGCTGCTAAGCTTCACTATTTTATAGATGACTTACGTATAGGACAATGGTTCCTATTCCTCCCCGTACTTACATATATAAGCTATGCATAAGGGCATTTTCATTGGAAATGAAATATCACACAAAGAGCCAGGGGCTGTCAGTTTCATATCTGAACCATCAGTCCATTTAGAGCAACAGGCCTACTCTCTATTTTTAATTGAACTTCATTTGGCTTACTCTCTCAGTAAATGTTTTATCAGTCCTCCAGGATTACAGAGGTAACTGTCTGTTCTACCATTATATCTAAGTAGCTTGTTACAAAGAGGCAAAAAAAAAATGCTAGGAAGAAAAAGTTACTCAGAGCATGTCAGAGGTCAGTTTCTGATGATAAACTTTAATGGAAGAAGCACAGCCCACATGTTTTGGTGTCAGGCTGAGCCTCAATCATATATCTGAACAGACTGACAGCTCTGAAAATTAATGACTTTGCTTCAGTCATGACAGATACTCTTCGCAGACATACTGGAGCATGATAGATGAATATTCCCTCTAGAAATTTGTTATATAATTTCCAAAAAAAATATGTATGCCCCAGAGACAGACATTTCTATCAATATCTTTTTGGGATAATAAGGCCCATGAGCAGGAATTTAAGGCAGAAGACTTTGCTGTATTCATTTTTCTCATTTGCAGATAATAAGGAGAGGACCATTTCATGTACAGAGAATCAGACACTTGTTGCAAAAGAGAACAGAAATACTACTGATTCAAAATGTGGTTCTTCTTTGTCAATCTTTTTCTTCCACCACTGATAAATTTATGATGCATGATTAAATACTATTGATATAGCACAGTAATTTTAGCAGGTAGATTGATTGTAATAGAAAGCATCTTTAAACAAATAAAAGGTTACTTTTCTTTTGAGTGTTTGTAGGAAATCAGATTTTTCACCTGTTTCGGAAAAGACATAATAGGCTTACCTATATGCCTATATGTGCAAGTTGTCACATTTTAAATACTAGGATGGAATTGTGCTGCCATATTTATTTGCATGGTTTCTCATTCTGTATTTCCCAATAATGCTCTCCCTTGAGAAGAAAATCTAAAAATAATGTTCTGACATCCTTCTACTACACCTCCATTAAGCCCACACTTTTTGTTTGTTTTGAAACAGCCAAGAAGCTGCCAAAAGAAGTGTTTCTAAGCAGAAGAAACTTTGTCCTTAAAAATGGGAAAAAGGGCTAAAATAAAGGAAAAGCTGGCTTATGGTTTCAGATGATTAGAGCTGTAAGGAATCGCTGTTAGTTTTGGACAGTTGAGGAAATTGTAGCCCAGAAACACAAAGTGACTTGTGTCTCTGGACCTCCACACTGGACACCCCCCAGAATAGAAGCTCCTTAAGAACAGAGTTTGTTTCATTTTTGCATCCACAATACTGACCTTGGAATACTTCCTAATAGATATGGAATTAAAATGATCACAGGAACTTTAGAAGCTCAAATGAACAGCCTGAGTTCAGAGAAGTAGTCCATCTCTCAACAAATCTCTAAGGTCAGAGCACCCATTATCATTATTTTCATTTTATAGATGGGGAAACTGAGGCCTCTAGAGAGCTGGGGTGAGCTGCCCACAATGACATAAATGGTAAGCACAGGGGGAGTATTTTAACCCAGGTGTTCCCAAGTTTCCATCTAGCACTCTACCTACTATGCCATTTTGCCTTCTTTGTTGGGAATGTTAAAGTCGGGGGGGGGGTTACTATTTAATGGATGGACTGGACTAGAGAGCTACTGAGGTCTCCCCCAACTCTGAAATTCTGTAATTCTGTGTGTCAGCATCTAGTGCTCTTCCAGTATATGCCAAACTGCCCTCCCCATTCTCTCAATCCCTAGTACACTCAAAGTTAATACTGAACAGTATAACCCTAAGCTACTTGAAAGCAGAAACCACATGAAATATTCCTTTTGGATCTGCTGATCACCGTGGCCTAGAGGTGGAGAAGACACAAACAGCAATCACTTCTGCTGCTGGACCCCCAGGCTTTCCACTTCTAAGTTTTGGCCAAGCTTCTGGGGACATAATTCCATTCATCCACTTCTGAATGGGTAAAATCTATCCTGTAATATCACTTTTCCCTCTCCTTCCCTCTTATTCCCTATTCCCCAAACCCAGGTCCCCTTATATTAATACCTCAAGCAGGAAAGAACCTTTGATTTGGAGTCAGAGGATCAAATCTTTGCTCTGCTACTTACTAAACATGTGATGATGATAAATTCTCTGGACTTCAGTTTCTTCATCAGTGGAAGAGGACTGGACTTGATCTCTAAGGATCCTTCCTAACCTAAATTCTATAATCAACTGGGATTAGGACAAGGAAAGCCAACCCTAACTATAGCACCTCACGTCCCAAACTGTGCTTGTTTGTGGTGTGACAGTCCGGAAAGACCCAGGATCTCTGGACCCTTAAGACCCATAAGTCTCACTTGAAGCTGGCTACCACCAGGCAGGCTCTTCTCTTTTCACCCTTTTCTGGAAACATCTGTACCACATGCTTGTGCTCTCTATTTTATTCAGCAAGGTCTAGTCAATGTTCAGAAGCTTCAAGACTGTGTCGTGGAAAAATGAAACCAGATTAACTCAAACAATAATCATCTCTGTCTAAAACCAATTATCTGTGGTAGCCAACTAGAAGGAATGAGAGAACTTGGCCGAATTAGCTGTATAAAGTCTAAGAGTGGTCATCACTGATCATCCCCTCCTCCTCAGACTGTGACCTGAAGACCAAATTGACCTCAGCGTGAACCCCTTCCACTACCCCCATCTTCCCCCAAACCCTAGCCCCCCAGTATTACAGACAAGGCCTTGTGCTATAACGTAAGGGTCTATTTCTTTCTGCATTACTGTTTTAAATTCTCTTATAAAACCTCCTCTGAAATCGCATAGGCTGCTAAGGACTGAGACAAAAGAGAACAGAGATATACTCGTGCTCCTTCTGCAGGCCAAGTTAGAAGACTGGGGGCTTCAACTCCTGCCTCTGTCGCTAGCTACTTATGTGACTTTGGGCAAATGTCAACCTCCCGAGGCCTCGATTTCCTCATCTATAAAATGTGGGGGTTAAATCTGGGGGCTTCTGAAGTCACTCACAGCTCTACATGCATGAGCCTATTAATGTACATGCCTTGTAAAGCAGAACTAGGAAAAGGGTGCTGACGAGGGATGTTCCTATGACTCTCCCTATTGCTAGATCCTAAAGCATGCACTATTTTTTCTATTTTTTTGTTTTCTGAAGATTCTGTATTTCGATGTCATTTTTAGGCATAATTTTACTGCCTTTTTCATTTTATTTAAATTAAATTTTGTAGTTATTCAGGAGAGTTGCTCCTCTTCCTAAGTTCAAATCTGGCCTCAGACACTTACTAGCTGTGTGACCCTGAACAAGTCACTTAACCCTCTTGGCTTCAGTTCCCTCATCTGTCAAATGAGCTGGAGCAGGAAATGGCAAACCACTCCAGTGTCTTTGCCAAGAAAACCCCAAATAGGGTCACAAAGAGTTGGATACGACTGAAACAACTAAACAAATGTATGT
>NW_020954554.1:3759-6489 GCF_900497805.2 Vombatus ursinus | reverse complement strand
ATGTATGATGTATAGGTATGCATATATGTATGTATATGTGTATGCGTATATGTATATGTGTATGCGTATATGTGTGTGTGTATATGTGCATGTGTGTATATATGTGTGTGTATATATGTGTGTGTGTGTATATATATATATATATATATATGTATATGCTTAATCTAATTAATTATCTACACTTGAAGTAGTCCACAAAATTACTTCCAACTGAAGATATGAGGGAAGACAATTGAAAATATTTCTGGCTCCTCATCCCAACCCCAACTAAACACAAGCTCAAACAACATTTCCCATTTTTAAGCCACCAAAGTCTACTGGGGATTTTAAGCAACAAAAACAAGCAGCAACTGTGCTTTATTTTTTTGAGTGCAGCCTTGAGTGGTGACGTGATGAGACCACTAAGTGAAAGCAGCAGAAGAGGAAAGATGCCATCTGCTGAAAGACTGTGGGTAGAACGCTTTAGCACACGACAGCTCAGTGGGCTGAGGTGCTGAGGAGAAGTCATCCCAAACTCCACTAGAAGCTACATAAAATTACAGGCAGCAAGATGAGTTACCCTGTACACACATCCAGAGGAATCATGGAGGAGAATCTCAAAGATAAGTGACCATGAGAACCTCAAAGACACCAGAGATGACAGCTTTAAGGAGTCCATAACAAGGCATGAATTTAAATCAATGAATTTATATAGACTTCTGGAAGAACTGCTTATAGGTTGAAATCACTATTTTCCATGGGCTCTATATGAGCCCTACTTGTTTTCTTTGACCTTTAAATAAATATTCATTTATAACCTTCTTGGAACATGCTTTAGTGAGTGGCTGTCTCACAAATGGCTATCTAGAACCTCAGTCACAGTCACAAAAAGGCAAGTTCTTCTCTTTTACCCACATGCCCTAGCCCTTGCCTGCTTGTGAGCCTTACCCCCTGCTGACGTGGGACAGTGTACCCCAGACAGTGGTTTTCTTATCACTTATTGGCTATCCTATTTGATTAAATATCTTTTGTTTTGAAATAATGTGAACTCTGGCTGACTGATAAAGCTACACGTATGAAAAGGGGCCCACTTCCCAGCTGTAAAGCCTGTCAGAGTTGCCATTTTCATTGCCCTTAGAGGAGAGTCGGTAACAAGCACAGAGACAGGGCTGGCAGACTAGGCATTCTAGAGAAGAAAAAGGGAAGAAGAATTTGACATCTTTCAAGATAAAGACCAAGACTGGGTACACGGAAGCCAAGGCTGGTATGAACAGAACCAAGGGGCCCCTTTTCAGTGGCCAGGGATATTCATAGGCCAAGTGATATCTAAAATGCTGAAGTCTTGACCACTGAAACGAGGGAGTAAAAGCAGAGAATTCTATCAGTCCAGGCTCCAAATCGTCAAAATCTACATTTTTCTCTAGGTCAGAAGTTATTCAATTCCTCTTTTCCTCATTCCTTGGTGAGGAGGGGAAGGGATCATTCAATATTTTGGGGGCTGGTAGTAGGGCAGAGAGGAAAATAGCGACCTCACAATTACCGCCAATATCTGTGTGTAGCCGTGGCTCTGTAAAACCAACCCATTCTGGGTCATAAAGTCCATCCTCCCTCTGACCAGAGAAGGAAGGAAGGAGAAGAAAGAAAGAAATAAAATAGGCCAGGTTATATAAAAAAAAAAAAAAAAAAAAAAACCTTGCATTTTTGTGTTATTTATTACTGCTAATAAACCACATGCACCACTGGGCTTTTGTCTGGTTGAGGGTAGGAAGGGATAATAGTGAAAGCGATGACAAGAAAATAAAAAGACCACCAATGAAACCAAAAAATAAATAGAGGAGAACCAAATAATGACTTCAGAAGGGGACACAAACAAGCAGAACAGTATTAGAATTGCATTAAATTTAATATAAAAGGTGCGTTAGAGACTCACAGTTTCATATACAATCTTACTTCTATGTTCTTTGAAAATAGTCAAATTCATTTATATTTGTCAAATTCTTAATAATAAAAAAGAAAAAAATTAAAAAGAGAAAAGATGACAGGCCTCTAAACCAGGTCTGACAGCTATAATCATCTGAAAGTTCATGGAGAATAAGAGAAAGAATTGTAAGAATGGAATTGGCAAACAAAAAAAAAATTCAAAAAAAGGGAGGAGGGTGGAGCCAGCAAATAATATGTCAATGAATTTTACTTGTGTTCCTGGAAAATGTAAAATATTATTTAACAAATGGTCTGTGAGCATTTAGTCATTCATATACCACGTTTTTTTTTTAAGCATTCCCCATTTGATGGACGCTTATGATGTTTCCAGTAATTTACTACCACAAAAGTATTACTAATATTTTGGACCTTTTAGCCTGTCATTGGCCTCCTTAGGACTCTATGCACAGTGGTGGGATCTGTGAGTTAAAAGAGAAAAGCTGATTATGTTAGACTTCTCCAGGGCAGAGAAGCAATTATTAGAGGAATGGACGGATGTGCCACAAGACCTGACAACTTTAGTAAGTTTCAGGAGACCTTGCCAGAAGAGCGCAAAACCCCAAATCACTTATATGACAGGCTCTGCCAAGGTGCTAAATATTATGCACAATTAGTCCCAATTAATCCCAGAGATGCAAGGATCCTTAACACAGCCTTTGTCAACCAATTTTCAGCTCCAATTCATGATTATTTTCAAAACAATTGCCCTGGCTGGCATGGGAAAAAATATTAGTGAGCTGAAGAGCACTGCTCTATATATTAATGAGAGGG
>NW_020954554.1:617-3731 GCF_900497805.2 Vombatus ursinus | reverse complement strand
TTGCCCTGGCTGGCGTGGGAAAAATTATTAGTGAGCTGAAGAGCACTGCTCTATATATTAAAAAAAAAAAAAAAAGAAAGGAAGGGAAAAAGAACAAACCTAAAACTGGGACACAAACTATTTTTGCAATTATCCCATCTCCCATACCTTACAAGTCTAAATCATAGAAAGACCAAGAACCTTTAGAGTACTTTTATTGTGGCAAGACAGGCCATTGGATTAGGGAATATAGACAAAGACAGTGGGACCTTCAGAAACTCCAAACCCAGAGGAGATTTGACCCCAGATGCCAGAACCAAGGCAAATCTGACCCACCTCAAAACCTGAGCAAATTCAATTACAGACAAGAGCTCGTGTACGCCCCCAAAATGTTCCAGAAGCCCACAGCATGAAGGTACAGGAGGGGAGGGGTAGAGTATCAACTATAGGAAAATGCTTTTGTATCCCTCAATCCTTATAATCCTCCTAGCACCCACCATGTCATCATCACCTCCTCCTGTACCAATGAATCTTATGTCACTGTTAGAACTGAAAATTCCTTTTATGACTGTTTAATAGATACAGGAGTTACTACAAGGTTTTAAGAAGCATACCAGACTCTGAATGTGTCCAGACTGTTACAAGAGTGACTGGACCACCCCAAGCTTTTCACGTTTTGTTTCCCCAAAAGGTTACAATAGGGCCATTATCAGTAGACCATTCATTCCTTTTTATGCCACAGGTCCCAATTAATATTTTGGGGAGGGATCTCTTTTGTAAACTATAGGCCACAATCTCATGCTGTCCAGATGGTTCCCTATCCCTACACCTTCCCGAAGAGCTCCTACCAATGTATCCCATAGTGTCAGATTTCAATGAGCAGTTAAATAAATACAGTAGTTAAATAAAATACTAGTTAAACCTTTGATTTACAAAGACGGTCTGCAGAAGACTTACTAATCCTATTTCCTATGCCTAATATAACAAATAGCTATTTTTTTCTTCTAACATACCTACATCTCTTTGGGCTACATCTTCTACCAACGTGGGATTGTTAAAATCTGCTGTATCTGTAACTAGCAAAACTAAAGGAGGGTCTCCACCCTCTGAGAGCCAATATCTATTATCTAAAGAAGCCATAGAAAGCATTAAACCTATTATTAACTCTGTTAGAGATCTATGTATTATCATTCAATGTAAATCTCCCTATAACACATTACCTGTCAAAAAACCCAAACTGGGTTCTAATGGGAAAGCCTGTTTATCGATGACTACGAGACTTTCATGCCATTAGCTCCTCTGTAATCCACAGACACCCAGTGCTACCTAGTCCAGCTGCTACTGTCTCCTCCATTCCGTACAATGCAAATTGTTTTACAGTAACAGAGGTTTGGTCAGCCTTTTTCAGTAGCCCAGTCTGTCTTTGCTTTTCCATGACAAAAGACTCAGTGGATAAGGACTCAACTACCAATTTGTTCTCTCAATTTTTACATCAAGCTTTAGCATCCATTTCCTTTGAAGGCTCTACTTTAATTCAGTATGTTGATGATCTCTTATTAGCTGCACCAAGGGTTGATCTCCATGAGAGGGACATCTACCATTTACTACTCCAACTGCATTCAAAAGGACATAACATTTCTAAAACTAAGGGCCAATGGTGACTCCCTCAAGTTGAATATTTAGGCTTTCGCCTGTCTGAAGGTACCCAAAACTGTCTCTCCAAAGCACGTACAAGCCATTCAACAGCTATCAGTTTCAAGGAGTAAGAAATAGCTCCATGCCATCCTGGCAGCAGTAGGATACTGCCACCAGAGGACTTCATCACTAAGCCTTTAACTGTCCTAACCAAAGACTCTGTTTCAGAACCTTTACATCTCTAATCAGAACACTGGCCTGCTTTGGACACACCCAAGAAGTCTCTTCCGCCAGCACCAGCACTTGGACTGACACATTACAGTAAGCCCTGTTCACTTTTTGTACACTAAGGAAAAGGATTTACATCTGGGATACCCGCCGAGTACCTCGGGCCCTCCCTTTATCTTGTGGCCTACTGTTCTAGGCAGCTAAACCCCGACCCTGCAGGCACTCCACCCTGCCTGAGAGCTGTAGCTACCACTGCCCTACTAGTAGAAAAGACCTGTAATCTTGTTTTGGGCTCTCTGCTTCTAGTCCTATACCCTCATGAAGTTGAGGCCTTGCTATTAAGGCACAATAACCAAGCCCTTTCTGATCAGGGACTTGCCAGATATGAAGCAACTTTATTAGATAAAAGAAAATGTCACCACTAAATGATATTCTGTTTTAAACCTGGCCACCCTACTCCCAGACTTCCTGTCTCAGGAGAGCCACTCCATGACTGTAGCACTGTGGTAGATATAGCTGAGAAACCCTATAATGACCTTTAAGATACCTTTTTTGCAGGTCTCCTATATAGTTTTTTTATACATACGGATGTTCTTTTATGAGAGAGGGAGAACTCCATAGAGGAGCTACTGTTGTCTTACACACCAACATCGTGTGGTCCACTTTCCTACCTGCCAACCTTATTGCTCAAGCAGCTGAATTCAAAGCACTTACCCAAGCTTGCTGCCTTTCTGAAGGGCAAAGAATACATATTTACGCAGACTCTCAGGATGCTTCCGGAGTACGACATGCCACTGGAATGCTCTGGCCACAGAGGGGATTTCTTACTTCCCCTGGTAAAGTTACTGCTAAGGCTGATCTTACTAAGGCCCTTCCTTTCTGCTATCCATCTCCTCAAAGCCTCAGCTGGTATTCATTGTTCAGCACACACCCGTGGCACTGATCCCATTTCTCAAGAAAATGACCAAGCAGATGCTGCAGCAAAGGAAACAGCTGTTACCAGACCAATGACACCAAAGAAGGCAGTATGGCAGAATTTTCTCTCCCGCTTCCTTAAGATGATCTCTCTCCTGCCTACAGTGACACACAAGTCAAGATTTGGAAGCAAAGGTACAAAGCAAGGCAGGTTTCTGGCGTCTGAGTGACTGCAGACGGTAGTCCCCTCCTCCTCTAGAGTTTCCATCACTAGGTATGTCTTTTTGTTCAAGGGGGGGGTGGCATTTTGGCACCCAGGGAATGGCAGACATGATAGAGCAGGCTTGGCTTATCCCA
>NW_020954554.1:0-554 GCF_900497805.2 Vombatus ursinus | reverse complement strand
CCGGTGCTCTATCCACTGCGCCACCTAGCTGCCCCGGTATTACCTCTTTAGCACCACGAATGTGCTCCTTCTGTCATGTCTGTCAAACCTCTAATCAACATGGTTTTAGGGCAACAGCGTTTGGTGGTAGCCCATTAGCATACACTCCTTTTGAACATCTCCAAATTGATTTTATTAATGTGCCCAAATCTGGCCATTTTAAAATCTCTTTTGTCATATGTGACCAACTCATTCAATGGGTTAAAGCCTTTCCCAGCTCTAGAGTTACAGTGCCTTTTCTTACTAAAATTCTCTTAAAAGAAATTATACCCTGATTTGGCTCACCAGTACATATTAACTCTGATAGGGATACCCATTTCACTGATTTGGTTTTGTCACAAGTTTATTCCTGTCTTGGGGTTACTCCAAAATTTCATATCCCTTATCATCCCCAGAGCCCTAGTCAGGGTGAAAGAACAGAGATCTTAAAAGTGTGATTTGGGGGGCAGCTAGATGGCACAGTGGATAGAGTATGGGCCCTAGATTCAGGAGGACCCGAGCTCAAATCCGGCCTC
>NW_020954553.1:18448440-18454674 GCF_900497805.2 Vombatus ursinus | reverse complement strand
CAATTTTTACTCTACCTCCCTTACTTGATTTTCAAAATCCTTCCAAATCCTTCCATGGCCTAGGACCATTTCATATTTTTCTTGCAGGTTTTGGATGTAGAAGTTTTGACTTTGTTGTCTTCTGAGTATGCATTTTGATCTTACTTGTCACCATAATAACTTTCAATAGTCAGAGTTTTTTCTTGTTTTGCTCATTTCCCCAGCATATTACTTGACTTTTAACTGTTTGTTAAAGTAGGGCTTTGCTTCCAGGGTGGGGGGCACACTGTCTCAAGCTTCAGGGGTTTTGTTCAGCTATTTTTAGAGATACTTCTAGGGACTTGAAGGTTATAAGTGACTCAATAAAGTTAAGCTGTTTACATTCCCATATGGGAATATGATAAATGCAACTCCTAAGAACTTTATCATTATTAAAGTAGTTAGAAAGAGTCTACATGGTCCGAGGGCATAAGTGAGTCAATTATATTGGGATGATCTCAAAAAAATGAAGGGGTGAGTGATAGGGATGCAATGAGAGAAGAGGGAAAGGAGAGGAAGAATGGGGGAAATTATCTAGCATTAAAAGAGGCAAGCAAAGAAAAGCTTTTACAGTGGAAGGGAAAGGGGGAGATGGATGATGGACAACACTTGAACCTCACTCTCATCAGAACTGGTTCACAGAGAAGAATATATAGATATAGATATAGATATATAGATATATATACATATATGTATGTGTATATATGTATGTGTATATATATGTGTGTGTGTGTGTATATATATATATATATATATATACACTCAGTTGGATATAAAAACCTATCTTGCCCAACAGGGAAGGAGGGTGGTAAGAAGATAAGAGAAGGGGGGAATGATAAAAGGGAGGGCAGATTCAAGGAGGCAGTGGTCAGAAGCAAAATCTTCAGTCCCTCTGAGAACTCTTCCTAACTGAAAAGGTAGTAAGTGAAGGGTTACATTCTTCACCAGAGCCAGAAATTTTTCAGTCCCTTGAACAAATCTTTTAAGGTATATTTGAAATCAGGGAATCAAAAGTATCAAAAGAAACACCATCTTAAACTAAAAGGGATATTTATCCCTACTATCTCAGGTGATCATTTCATAATCCTATTCACAGCAAATACACAACAATATATGCATGTATAACAGATGTAACACCGTACAGAGCAGCACTTGAAATACTACCTCTGTAACTAGATAATTAAATTACATATAGGACAGATCAAATGGACAATCTAACAGTATGAACATATCTATGGTACAGAAGTAAATAGTAACAAATAGCAAATAAAACAAAACAACAAAATCACTAGTAATATATCAATAGTATATAAAAATAACATGCATAAGTATTAGTTCATACACAACTAACAAACAGCAGAAGTGTACATAGTTAAAAAGCAAACAATACTGCGAATGTATAACACCAGTACACAAGCAACTAAGCAAAAGGACAAACTAATAAAACAGAATCATAATTCAAATCATACAGTAATTGGCATGTGGATCAGGTAACACATACAATTATACACAAGGAGTACTTTATTTGTGCAAACTGCAGTATTGTCATATGGCTATGTGGATTATTATTGTCATTTATTATACTGTTCAGAAAATTTATTCATTATGCTATTTAAATCTAACTAGAGGTTATTTGAATCCAGAATGTTGCCCTGATCTCAATAACTCCCCAGCAATGTTGGAGATGACTACAAGGAATTTTGAGTTCCCCTAGGTCCTGGATATACCTAAAACATTCTTGCTTTGCATCTCCATACCCAGGTATTGTTTTGGTTCTACCCAAGCCTGAGTTTTGGGTTCCTCTTTATGTTTTGGCTTCACCCAAATTTTATTGAATGCTTACATTTGCTCATATCTATCCCAATGTACCTTGCTTTCAAGTTGCCCTCTCAGAAAAATTACTTAACTGTGTTATTTGTGGTTATGTGGGGACTCTTGTCTAAATCCTATATAATATAAACCTTCCAGATCCTGGGAAAGGGGAAACCCTATCTCTTTTCCAACTCACTCTCCTCTACCAAACAACCTAATAAATTTCTTTCTAAAACAAACAAAAAATGAATATTCTGTCAGTTGTCCTCCATTTTTCAGTAGTACTGATTTTCTCCAGGAAATGGTATTTGTCATCCATCTAACTTCTGCTGCTTAGCTTTCACCATGTTTACCATTCTGTACCAGTTAGTGCTACTACAGGAGATGCCACTTACACCCCTCTTCCCAGATGATAGGTCCTTTAACCCACAACACTTAAGGAGAAAACAAGCCTACAAAGAGTTTGAGATCTAGCTGAAGCTGGATCTTGTCCAGATTAAATTTTGGACATCTGAAGGATATCAGTAGACAAAACTAAAAGAAAAAGAAAGACACACAAAATACAATAGAATTGTTATTGTGATCTATTTTTTTTACTTAAAACATCAGGCCCTGACTGATCTGCAATGTATAGAAATGGAAATTAAACTTAATAACATGAAGTCAGAGAAAATAGCAGGAAAGGCTCATGAAATATGTATGGGGGGGAGGGTCGGGAATTCCATGCTGGAGGTAAAACACTTTTAAAGGTAGTCAGATCTCAGGTATCAAAATATTTCAAAAAGAAGATTCCAAAAGAATTTAAAAGATTGGGAATAGTACTATAGTCAAAATAAGAACTCAGGAATAGCAATGGTAATACTAATATTTTATATTTATATAGTACTTTTAAAGTCAGCAAAGTACTTTACATAGCCTCTCTTGAGTTCAAAACAACCTTGAGGGTAGATATTTCAGGTATTTTTATCCTCATTTTGCAGATGAAGTAACTGAGATTCATAGAAGTTGAGTAACTACAAACAGAACCATTTCCCCAAAGGTAGACTCAAGGAAAGAAAAGAAACTATCATCTATATACTTACCTTCTCAAAAAGACCATAGGATCATAGGTTTTAAAATGGAAGGGACCTTAGATATCATCAAGACCAACCCTTTACTTTTACAAGTGAAGAAACTAAGACCCAAAGAGATTAAGTGACTTATCCAGATCACATAGCTAGTAAGTGTTTGGGCAAAGATTTTAACCCAGGCATATCATCCTGACTTCAAGTCCAGGACTCTATCTGGTGTACCATGCTACCCCTTTTTCTATTTTTGCTCTTTTATATTTATTTGCAGTATCTCTATGGCCTAACATATGGTCAATTTTAATTTTAAAAATTCCATGTGGCATAGAGAAGTGTATATATTCTTTTGGGGTATAAGGGTGTTCAGGGAGGACTAGCACCTTTGGTCTGAGAGCTTTCTGAACCTTTTTCAGGGCTGCTCATCCATGTGGCACCCAACTCTCGCCTGTGACTCCAAGAAGCTGTATCATGTGCAGAGGCCACATCCTGGTAGACTGTCTCAGTCGACGGGCTAAATCGGGTTGAGGATATCAGAGAGGCCACAAACCCATCAGTGAGTTGGGGCTGTCTACCCCGAGCATGTGAAGACTTCTCATGGTAACATAGGCAGATGAAGATAATTTGTTTCAATAGTCACAAAGGCAGCCAAAGCAAGTGCAATTGATCACTGAGAAGTTGGTCAAACATCAAAGATGCCAAGGTCATCCACTGCATCCTGGGCCATTGCCAATCATCTTGACTTTTGTCTTGTCACTGAACTTTGATGACTCTGAAAGAGTCAAAGGCTGACAACTTCATGCAACTCTGCCTCATTTAAATCCAATTCACCTACAAGTTAAGACATCATCCTATGATGTCATTGGTCCTCTGAAAACAAAAAACAAAAAAACAATATTTTTTGGCAGTTCCATTTAGTTACCCTAAGTCTCTTGGCTCTGGTTTTTCCAGCAATCTATCCAGTTCTGTATTTTCCCTTTTGTTTGTCTTTATGTTAGACTTATCCAAGACTGAGAGACATTGAAATCTCCTGTTACTGTGGTATTACTGTCTATATCTTCTTATACATCAGTTAAATTTTCCCCTGTGCATATTGATATTAGGACATTTTGAACATATAAGTTTAATATTGATATTGGTTTGGTATATATGGTTCCTTTCTGAAAATGTAGTTTTATTTACCTTTTTTTAGGCTTTGAATGCTTGCTCTGCCTTCTCTGATAGCACTATTGCAATTCCTGCTTTTTTGGGTTAACTTGATGCATAATCAATTTTTCCAGCCCCTCATTTTTACTCTGCATATGTCTCTTTTGAAATATATGCCTTGTAGTCAATATATTATTGTATGTGATATATAACAGTTTTGTTTTCTTATTCAATATCAGTCTTATTCATTTTATTGGATTATTTAATCCATTTACATATAAAATTATGAGAGTTGGGTTTTTATCTTTCTCTATTTGTATCTAATGCTGCTTTTCCAAATTATGATCTTCCCCTCTTCCTTTATAAGCAGAATGNTCTTATTCATTTTATTGGATTATTTAATCCATTTACATATAAAATTATGAGAGTTGGGTTTCTATCTTTCTCTATTTGTATCTAATGCTGCTTTTCCAAATTATGATTTTCCCCTCTTCCTTTATAAGCAGAATACTTTGTCTTCTTCAGCTATTTTAGGTTAACTTATTTTAAAGTGTCTCTATTTCCACCAGCTCTCTTCTTCTCACTCTTAAGCTTCACACCCTCTTGTTTGTTACCGCTTTCCCTAGTTTGGAAGTTTTGCTTATTAGTACCTTTTTCTTTTATGCTATAGCCTAATTGTTTAATTGTTCCTCCCTTTTTTCCTCCCAATTAAATAGTCAAGTGAAATCCTCTTTTCACTTCTCTCTTCCAACTTCCTTTGTTATTTTTTAAATTTCATTTTCTGTGCCTTTTTCTAGGATTTCTTAGGATTTCTTTCCTTCATTCTCTTCATTATTTACTTTTAATTTCTTTCTATTCCAGGCTTTTACTTTTTGATTTATGGCCCTTATACTTATTCTTTCTTTACCATAAAGCCTATCTAGAAGAATATTCAAATAATCAAATGGATCTATGATGTAATTGATGTGTCTACCCCCAATGTAGCACATTAGCTGTCTGTCAATAATCATCACTCTCCACAGGTCTAGCTCATTCTTCATTTTTGTTCATATATTTCTTTGATGATATCTTTTGTACCACTTCATAATTCTGTGTAATCTATTGTAATATATTTGTAATAAAATAAGAAATGTCCAATGAGACCCTAGTCCTTATAGACATGCGCATCATGTTTTGCAGATACAATCCCTACAGGTCAAAATAAAAGGACATGTTCTGTCAAGTTGTAATTCTTTTTTCCATCATTCACAGCCTGCCTTTATCAGAGAGAGGCTTTCTAATCAATTCACCCTCATAGTCAGAAATAGTGATAACCAGCAGGTGCCCTGCAAAGATGAAAACCAGAAGCTGGTAGCCGCAAAAAACTCAGCAGCCAATTAACAGTTAACAAACACACAGAGACATTATTGGTTCAAAGGAAACCACCAATGTCAAGTCAAAAGCAAGATCAGGAAATGCTAACACACGGAGCAAAGGTTAAGAACTATATTTCCAAAAAATGGGACAACAACTATTAGAACAGAAGTTTTCATGAGTCTAGTTCATAACTATTGCCATGTTATAAATATGTGTTCTTGCCTCTATCTGCTCCTAACAAAAGAAAATAAATATTAATGTTTGTATGCATAGTATACTTTATACAAATCCTCTAAGTGAAGTTGCAAGAAATAACAAGTTTTGGAAGGAAAATAAGTCCTTAAATTAGCAACTTCAACAAGAGATTCTGTGTAATGCTGTTAGCTTTACTAGGTGATCTAAATATGTTATTCTAATACCGTCCAATATTGTTCACTGGTATTTTCTGATGTCTAAATTATTCATGGCAGGCAAGAATTCTTTATAAAGAGTGTTAAACTTAATTTTTCTTACCTATTGAGATAGTTTTATTAGATATCATAAAAATGAGCTTTGAGCCTAAAGAATGTTAGAAATATTTTTAAGAAAGATTAAAGAAATCAGTCAGTTCATTGCCAAATATGTTTTAATCACTGTCTTAATATATTGATTTATATTGATAATAATATCATTTTTACAAAAATCTCTGACACATTTAGTATAACTATCACAGAAAAAAATGATTCTTTTTATTATTGTTGCCCCTCATTATTTTTAAATACACAAATAACATGTTATCAAAATATGGAATAATATGATTTTGGGACTTCTTAAAATTCCCAGGAATCCAAACTTATCA
>NW_020954553.1:18448239-18448408 GCF_900497805.2 Vombatus ursinus | reverse complement strand
TTCCACAATAACAAAGATTAATATTGATCAAGAATTTAAAAACACTTACAAAGAAGTTATCTTCATCTCAGCTTTATACATAAGGAAGCTCAGAGAATTTAAAGGATTTGACTAGGGTCATTCAACTGGAAAGCATCAAAGTCAGGATGTGAACCCAGAGTTTAGTCTC
>NW_020954553.1:18446461-18448196 GCF_900497805.2 Vombatus ursinus | reverse complement strand
AGAAGGTAAGGAACTCTTGAGTTACTTGTTATTTGTAATTTCTAAGGCAAACTATGTGCATAACATAGTGCTTAATGATCTCTTTGAAAGAAGAAAAGAATTACAAAGGTAATGTCCAAAGGGGTAGGTATCTCCAGATCAGGGAATTCTATGCTTGGCTTCTTAGGAAAAAAAACCTTGCTGAAGAATGTAATCAAGGAAACCTTAGCCCAGTGAGAATGAGGAAAACTACTTCTTGATCTCCACGAAAAAGTGAGCCACAGCCTCTCTGATCTGTTTCATCTTCACCCCATAAACAATGGGGTTGAGCGTGGGAGACACCACCACATAGAGATTGGCCAGTAGGATATGTACATGGCATGGGAAATTGCCCCAGAAATGATGAATCAATACAGTGAATAAGGATGGGAAATAAAACATAAGAATTACACAAAGATGAGAGCCACAAGTGTTGAATGTTTTTGGTGGGCATCCTGAGAGGACATCCGAAAGATGGCCCGGAGGATCAGGGTATAGGACACTGCAATGAGCACCACATCGGTGATCATCGTAACAATGGGGACAGAGAAGCCATACCATATGTTGACAGTGATATCAGCACAGGCCAGTTTGGCTACCCCAATGTGTTCACAGTAAGAATGGGGGATTACATTGGTCCTACAGAAGGGTAATCTCTTTAGCAGGAAGATGATAGGGAAGACGATGCAGAAGCTCCGGAGGAAAATGGTTAAGGCTAGCCTACGTACCATAGGTGTTGTCAGTATTGTTGAATATCTTAAAGGAGCACAAATGGCTACATAGCGATCAAATGCCACGACCATCAAGATAGCTGATTCTCCCACAAATGTCACATAGACGAAGAAGACTTGAGTCATACAAGCATCAAAGGTGATGTCCCGTGCATGGAACCAGAAGATAGCCAAGGCTTTGGGTGCAGTGGTAGTGGAAAGCAGGATGTCAGTGCCAGCCAACATGGACAGAAACATGTACATGGGCTCATGGAGGCTGCGCTCCATGACAATGACCAGGATCAGAACACTGTTCCCTAGCACTGCAGTTGCATATATAAAGCATAAGGGGATGGAGAGCCAGATGTGGTATCTCTCCAAGCCTGGGATGCCAAGCAGGACAAACACGGCAGGGTGGAAGACAGTGTGATTGGTGTTCATCATGTTGAATTTGCTTTCTCCCTATAAACACTAAAGCACAATGTAGGCTAAGCTGAGAAGCATGATTCTGTCCCTGCTCTGTGAAGAAGCCCTCCACAAAAGCATTAGGGAAAAGAAAAGTTCAAGAAATTGATAGGCTACTATTTCCTAATTATCCTTCTTTTACCTCAAGTGATAATTAAGAAATCAAAATTCACTAACCACTTAAATATATAATAAATATAAAATACTGGGTGAGGTGTGAGGGAAACAAAGGCACTTGTTTGGGGCAGAGGGATACATAGCAAAATGTGTGTGCTCCCACAGAATTCTGACTGTGATGTAGTTAAAGAAATGCTCAAAAAAAAAACTAATTTCATTCCCATGAATTGTTCCTATGTCAATTCTATGCCCAAGAACATATAATGGCTCACCAATTTTAAACTCCTTTTCCTAATTTCCAAGGTCCTCTGAAATCTGGTTCCACCCAGACTATCCAACTTTATCTCCTACTGCTCCTCACTCTACACCCTCCACTCCCACATGCATTATACTCATTCTCCCCTTCAAACATTTACTTCTTCTGT
>NW_020954553.1:18445140-18446425 GCF_900497805.2 Vombatus ursinus | reverse complement strand
CCCCCCCACTTAGAACTCCATAACCTCTCCTCTTTGCCTATCCAAAGCTCTCTCATACTTTAAAGAGTAGCCCAGTCCTATTTCCTCTATGAAGCCTGCCCTGGTAACTCCAGACTGACCATTCTCCTTGTTGACTATTCATAGCCCCTCTTACCTACACATTCATGAAGTTTAGTTGTATCAAATGTATTGCTTCTTTGGGTACTGGTTTTTATTGTTCTGTTTCACATGGATGTACTATCCTACATCTTCTGTAAAGCCTGCCCTGGTAACTCCAGACTGATCTGTCCCGTTTTTGACCATGCATAGCACCTCTTACCTACACATTCATGAAGCTTAGTTGTATTAAACATATCGCTTCATTGTGTACTGGTTTGTATTGTTTTCTGTTTCACATGGATGTCCTATCTCCCCAACTAGGCTGAGAGCACCAGGAAGGCAGGAGTTATGTCATATATTTCTCTATATCCAACCACTATCCCTTACCAGTATTTAACACAACTTGGGTATATAGAAGATAAGTAGTAAACTGTTATGTGTAGTATATTCCTCTCTGAATCCCACAAAGCAATGTTATACAGAACTGTGTAAGGAAAGCATGGCTTTCCTCTGGCTTAAAATGACCACCATCCAAACATGAGGCCCTGGAAGAGCCCAAGCAAGATTTTCTCTCACCTGAGACCCAGAGACAAACCTTCCTCAAAGTGCAGAGAAAAAATGAGGCAGGAGTTCCAGTACTAGAAAAGACCTTGAAAGGTCATTTGATCCATCTCCCTGTCTTAAAGAAGTCCCTCACTCAGAATAGTCCAGAAGGATTTGGCTGTACTGGTATTTGTTTAAAGAAGAATGTTCCCAATCCTCCCTTAGTCACCCATCATTTGGGAAATTCTTATTCATGGAAGGTCCCTGGAATGACCAAGAATTATTTCCATCCTGCAGTGGATAGAGCACCAGCCCTGGAGCCAGGAGCACCTGAATTCAAATCCGGCCTCAGACATTTGACACTTACTAGCTATGTGACCCTGGGAAAGTCACTTAACCCCATTGCCTAGCAAAAAAAAAAAAAAAGAATGAACACAGAAAGAATGTCAACATGGTGTGTAAATCCCAGCACCTAGGGCCCCTTTGAGCTACCTCCTCCATCCATATCTTCACCTTCTCCCTTTTCCAAGAAAATATTATTGCCACAGAGGAAGGGCATGGTCTCCACTTTCCTTCTGAGATCATGGTCTTTTTCTGGGCCTGAGAAGGGGGAAAATGAGGAAGGAATAAGTAATGTGGTACT
>NW_020954553.1:18444994-18445096 GCF_900497805.2 Vombatus ursinus | reverse complement strand
AAGAGGGGACAAGATGGGGCAAATGATGATTAATAAAAGAAATGAAGTATAAGAAAATTACACAGTGGGTAATTGACTCATCATGTTCACATGTTCATTGCT
>NW_020954553.1:18439028-18444912 GCF_900497805.2 Vombatus ursinus | reverse complement strand
AAAAAAAAAAAGTAGTTTGATTTGGTCCATAAGTCTTCCCTCAAGTAGGCGCACCCAACCTAGAGTCTGAGATAAGGTGGGGAAACAAAGGAAATTACCTCTTCTGGGGGCAGGGCTATCATTTCATAGGGGTAGAGACTACCTCTGGGATTTCAATAAATGAAAAAAAAATCCTTTGTCAATGCAGTTCAGCATATTCTCTGCAACTGAAAGTCTTGGAGAAATGCCTAGAGCGCTGAGTGGTGAAGTGACTTTCCCAGAGGCTCAGACAGTATATCTCAGTGGAGAGACTTGAACCCAGCATCAAAGCCATCTCTGTCTATTATATCTTTCATGTGGGTGGATGAAACCTTTCCCAGTATCTTTATAAGAGTTGGAGGCAGCCAAAGAAAAGGGGAAGGCTTCAGTCAAGAGAGAGGTAGAAAATGAAGAAAATCTTTAGCTTATCTTCTTGGCCTGTGATAGTCCAAAAATCTTAGAACTTATTGTCTTTCATAAGCTCTAAGGGAGCAGCAAAGAATGAGTCTGGGAAAGTATTTTGTTATGAATTTTCAGGGTTTGGATTGACCAATCTAATGTCTTTCAATTTTATCTAGAGGCAAATAATAGTAAAGTGGGAAATAATAATCTTTTCATTACCTACTACTTAGGGTCGCTGTGCACAAAGCAATTTGTAGGAGTTAAACTATTACACAGATACAAACTATCATATAGATATATAGATTATACATAGATCTATATATAGATAGATATAGATTATATAGATATAAACTATTATATAGATATGTTATTAGTGCTACCATTGTTCAAGACCCATTAAAGAGATAGACTTGACATAAACTGACATCTGACTAGAAAATGAGATATTTGTAAAGCACTTTGTAAACCTTAGAATGCTATGTAAATACTAGCTATTATTACTATTACTGTTATAATTATTAGTAGTAGTAGTATCTCATCAAGTTCCATGAACTGCTGTCTCTATGCAAATGACAAATCTAGGTATATCACCTTCATCTCTCTCCTGAACAGTCCTCTTCTCCATTCACCTGTTAGAGAACACCAACTAGATTTCCCATAGGAAATTCAAAATCATCATGTCCAAAATAGAACCCATAATCTTTCAGCAAAGCAAAAGGTTCTTAATGTGGGGGAGGGGGGAGTGAGGTGTGTGTGTGCATGTGTGTAATGGACCCCTTTGGAAGTTTGGTGAAGGCTATGAGTCACTTCTCAGAATTATTTTTTTTAAATAATTGAAGCAAATGATCAATTTAAGTTAGAGATGAGAAGAAATAAAAATAGAAAAATAGAAAAAAATAAAAATAAAAAAGCAAAACTAGCTAAGCAAAGGAGAGAAGTTGGTGCTGTTTAAAAAAAGATAATGTTTTGGTAAATAAACAGATTTTTAAGGAAAATGATGAATTCATTTTGGTACGTGATGAGTTTGAAGTGTTCTCAGGACACCTAGGTAACTATCTTTTAGAAAGTGGAATATGTGGACCTATAGCATGTGAGAATGATTAATAATAATAGCATTAATATAGTACTTTAAAATGTGCAAAGTACTTGACAAATATTATCTCATTTCATCCTCTAGGAATTATTATCATTGCTATTTTACACATGAGAAAACTGAGGCAAACAGGTAGGTTGCCCTGCCCAGAATCACACAGCCATTAAGTGTCTTAATTAATATTTCAAGTCAAGCTTTCCTGATTTTAGGTCCCCCTCTCTATCCACTGTATCACCTAGCCAAAGGTATAAATTTGAGTGCATCTACATAGAGGTGGAACCTGAATCCATGAAAATGAATATTTGCCAAGGGAGACAGAAAACAGAGAGAAAAAGAAGAGATCTAAGGATAGGAACTAGAGGAATGCTTACATTTAGAGAGCAGAAGGAATCTTGCACATACTTAGTACCTAACAGATTTTGATTAATTATTTAATTATGAGGACCTAGTGAGGACAGAGAAAGAATGGTCAAAGAAGAGGCAAATTCTTGTTTATTTTTTAAAATCTAAGTAATAATTTAGAGCTAAAAAAGAGAACTAGGAGAAAGCAATGTCACAGAAATTAAAGGAGGACAGAGTATCCAAAAGTATGGGATGACACTGTTGATCATTCATATTAAATGTTTCAAAAATGTCAATGAGAATGAGGACTGATGAGAATCAATTATTTCATTAGGATTTATTAATAAATATCTATTACTATGAAGTCATTAATCCCTTTCAAAAAGTAGTTTCAACAGAGCAGTGAGAGCAAAAACCATATTGTAAAAGTTAAGCTCTATGAAAGTAGAAACAATGGAGGAAAGAGAAAATTGCCTTTCTTCATATCCCCAGCAATTAGCACAATGCCTGGTGCTTGGCAGGTACATAATAAATGCTTGTTGATGGTGAAGATGGTTGAACCATTATGGGCAAAGAGGAAGTTCATAGTATTTAAAGTGCNAATTAGCACAATGCCTGGTGCTTGGCAGGTACATAATAAATGCTTGTTGATGGTGAAGATGATTGAACCATTATGGGCAAAGAGGAAGTTCATAGTATTTAAAGTGTACAAAGCTAAAAGAGAGCTGAAAAGAGACCTAAGTTATCATGTAGTCCAGCCTTGTCACTTTACAAATGAGGGGACCCAGAGGGAGGAATTGACTTGTTCGAGGTCAGAAAGGTTTTCAGTGTCGGAACAGTGTCCAGTCTTAAGTGTCCTCATTCCAAACCCTACGGTCTCTCCATGAAACCATGGAGACAGCAAATATAGAACGCTCTTTCAAGATTATGATGGTGAAAGAAAAGAGAAAGATGAGATAGGAAATTGAGGAGGCAACAGAATGGATAAAGAGTTGTTTGGGATTTTTTGGTACAATACGGGAGACTTATGCTGGCTTGTGAGCATAACAAAAAGGAATGATAGAAAAAAAAGATTACAAATACTTGAGGATAAAAAGATAATGGGAAGATTTTGGTCTGAGAAAAAACATGAGGGAATTGGATCAAGAACACAGGTGGAAAGATTAGCATGGGAAAGGAGAAGAGCTAATTCTTCCTCAGAGACAGGAGAAGAGGATAAGGAGTGTAAAGATACAAAGAAATGTCAGCATAGAGAGAAGGGACATGACATAAACTCCATCTCTAACATAAGAGTCACAATCAGGTTCTAAGAATAAAGGAATATGGGAATAGAGATCAGACCTAAAATAGCAAGAATTCAACAAGAGATGACTTTTTAAAACCTCTTTGTACCAATACTAAAAGCTTAGTTGGATTAGATGACATCTCCATTCCTCTTCTTTTCTCCCTAAGTCTCTTCAAGGCCCTCTTCCCTTCCCCAGCCATCTGGCCCCTCTCCCCCTTCTCACATCTCCTGTACCAGAATATCCTTTCATACCTGTTCCCTAACAGGAACTTGGTTCTTAGAGGTTGAGCTGAAGGTGACAGAAGCAGCAAGAAGAAGCTAAATAAACTGATGGCAGAGAGGAAGAAGAGTAGGAGGAGAATACAAAAGGGAGGGAGAGGGAGGGGAAAGATGAGACTCTAACATATTACTAAAGGGAAACTCCTATCCTCTCTTGGGGTGCTACTTGTGCTCAGTTACTAGAAAACCTCAAGACCCTTCCATCCTCTTGGGACTGCTACTTCTGGAACCACTTGAGGCATAAGATGGGGGAGAAAACAGAGGTAGGGAAACAGCCCATTCCCAAGCTCTAGAGGTAGATTTCTAGAAGAATAAATCACTCACTGAGATAGAAAACNCATCCTCTTGGGACTGCTACTTCTGGAACCACTTGAGGCATAAGATGGGGGAGAAAACAGAAATAGGGAAACAGCCCGTTCCCAAGCTCTAGAGGTAGATTTCTAGAAGAATAAATCACTCACTGAGATAGAAAATCCAGCATCAGAGACTCTGGACTGGGGAGTGACAGACTAAAGTCACACACACAATTAAATGAGGAATTCAGACATAAACAAAGATTGAGACATAGAAGTGATGGACATCTACTTTGTTCTGAATGTCCCAGATATTCATGCCCAGAATTCACCCTCCCCTTGGCTTGGGTCATTTCTACCAAAGCTTTTGTATTAAAAATACAAACTCCTCTGGCAGTCAGAGGACTACACAGGATGACTCCAGTCTATCTTTCAAGAATGAGTTCCCATAACTCCTTTATCACTGTTCTGCTACTGGACCACTTGCTATTCTCCTTAGATGAGATTTCATCTTGATATTCAATCCCCCTCCCACCCACATGACATCATGCAGGATGAACTCCAACAGCTCCCCTTTACCACCTATGAAATAACAGGCTTCCTTCACGGCTCGGCTCAAATGCCACTTTGCTCATGAGATCTTCCCTTGCCTTCCCACCCCATTCACACACATATTACATAGTTAATTTCTCCCTGCCTTCCAGTAAGTTGATTTTTTTTATAATATAAGCTCCTGAGGTAGGGACTATTTCATTTTTGTCTTTATATACCCAGAACCTACCATAATCCCTTGTGCAAAGTAGATACTTAATAAATGCTTTGTATATGGTTTCTCTCACAGGTGCCTCTCTGACCAAAGTAAAGTCTTTGAAAACAAATTACTTGAGGAGATATTGACCTTGGCAAGCAGAAGTCAAGAAAGTCTTTCACCTTTCACCTCCAGGAGACCCATAACCTGAGCATTTCAACTGCACACTACAAAATAATCTGGGAACCCTGAGGTCTGAACAGAAAGTTCAGTGAATGTGTGAATGATCTATGTCTTTTCCCTTCTTCCTCATCTCCTACCACTTAGATGCCTTCTACAACTACCTTTATATCTACCTTCACCCTTGTATCACATGATGAAGTGGCCTTGACTCCTACTGAGGCTAACCCCTCTACTTATTCAACTGATTTCATTCCATCTCATTTCTTCCAGTAGACTGCCCCCTCTATCATCCCAACTCTCACTTGTTTTCAATCTCTCCTTGTCTACTGGTTCATTTCTTACAGCCTACAAACATGTTTATGTTTCTCCTATTCTGAAAAAATCCTCATTTGATCATTCCTTCCCCACTATTATCCTATATCTCTTCTGCCTTCGTAGTTAAACTCAAAAAGGTCATCTACAGTATATACCTCTACTTTCCCCTTACTCTCTTCTTAACCTTTTATAATTCAACTTCTGACCTTATCATTCTACCGAAACTACTCTCTCCAAAGTTACTAATAATCTCTTAGTTGCCAAATCCAGTGGCCTTTTCTCAATTCTCATTCTCCTTGAGCTTTTTGTGGCCTTTGACCCTGTTGAAAACTCTTCTCTCGAGGTTTTTGGGACAACACCCTCCTGGTCCTTCTCCTACATATCTGACCATTCCTTCTCTGTCTCCTTTACTGGATCCTCTTCCAGATCGTGTCCTCCATCTGCAAGTGTCCTTCAGGGTTCTGTCTTTGGCCCTCTTCTCTTTTCCCTCAATACTAATTCATTTGGTGATCTCATCACCCATTGATTTAATTACCAGCTCTATGCTGATGATACTTAAATTTACCTTTCCTGCCCCAGTCTCTCTGCTGACCTCCAATCTCACATCTACTTTCAGACATCTCAAATTGGATGTCCAGTAGACATCTTAAACTCAATGTGCCCAGAACAAAACTCATTGTCTTTCCTCCTAAACCTTCCTCCTCTCCTATCTTTCCTATTATTATAGAGGGCAACACCATCCTCCCAGTTCCTTAGTCTCACAACCCAGCAGTCATGCTGGACTTCTCACTATCTGTTTCCCTGCCCCCCATATCCAATCTGTTGACAAGACTGGTCATTTCTCAATATCGCTCACATATTCTCTCCTTCTCTTTTCTGACATAGCCCTAATTCTAGTAAAGGCCCTCATCACCTCATACCTGGAT
>NW_020954553.1:18437554-18438998 GCF_900497805.2 Vombatus ursinus | reverse complement strand
TATTGCAATAGTCTGAAGGTGGATCTGCCTGCCTCAACTCTCTCCCCACTTTTTAATGCATCCTCCTTTTAGCCACTAAAATCATTTTTTTAAAGTGCAGATCTGATCATGTCACCCCCCCCACTCACTAAACTCCGTTAACTTCCATTACCTCCAGAACCAAACAGAAAGTACTGTTTAGCTTTCCTTTTTATTTTATTTTTAATTTATGGAATAAAACAAGCATTTACATAACAGTACAATAAAAATATGAATTCACATGAAACTGCAAATTTACTACGCACAACTTGCTATTCCCTTTCAAATATACAACAAAACTATCATGTAAATTTCTTTTTTTCTTCCTTCCTTCCCTCCCTTCCCCCCACTCTAGAGATGGCTACCATTAAACACAAACAGGTATATATATGTATATATGTATGTGCATGTATGTGTATGTATATGTATGTGTGTAAAATTATTCTATACATAGTTCTATTTATCAGTTCTTTCTCTTGATACAGATAGCAACTTTCTTCATATGCCCTTTATAGTTAATTTGGGTATTAATAATAGTCAAAATAACTTATTCATTCAAAGACCTTTCTTTTTGTTTTGTTTTGTTTTTTACCAAAGACATTCTTAAAACAATACTGCTGTTACTATATACAGTGTTCTCTTGGTTATACTCATTTCACTCTTCGTTATTTCATGTGAGTTTTTCCATGTATTTTTCTAAAATCACTGAGCTCATCATTTCTTATAACACAGTAGTATGCCATCACAATCATATGCCACAATTTGTTCAGCCATTCTCCAGTTGATGGGCATCCCTGCAATTTCCAGTTCTTTGTCCCCACAAAAAAGTTGCTATAAATACTTTAGAACATATAGGTTCTTTTCCTTTTTCCCCAATCATCAGAAATAGACCAAGCAGTGGTTATAGATAGCTTAATAACTTTTGGGGCATAATTCCAGAACTCTCCCCAAAGTGTCCCAATCCTTCCACATACCCTCCAACACTCATCACTCTCCCCTTCTATCATTTTGGCCAGTCTGGTAGGTGTAAAATGATATTTCAAGGTTGTTTTAATTTGCATTTCTCAATCAATAATGATTTAGAGCATTTTTCATATAACTATAAATTGTTTTGATTTCTTCATCAGAAAACTGCCTGTTTGTATCCTTTGACCATTTATCAACTGGGGAATGACTTGTATTCTTATAGAATTTTCAAAGTTCTTTATATATTTTAGATATGAGACCTTTATCTGATAAACTGTCTATAAATTTTTTTTCCCAATTTTCTGCTTTCCTTCTGATCTTGACTACATTTATTTTATTTGTACAAAAACTTTTTAACTTAATATAATCAAAATGATTCATTTTATACCTAACTCTACTCTCTATCTCTTGATTATTCATAAATTGTTTACCTGTCTATAATTATGATAAATAATATGTT
>NW_020954553.1:18437419-18437521 GCF_900497805.2 Vombatus ursinus | reverse complement strand
CCATATTCTTCCAATTTTCTTGTAAAATCTCTCTTTATATCTAGGTATGTATCCATTTTGACCTTATCTTGCTAAATGGTGCAAGATATTGGTCTGTGCCCG
>NW_020954553.1:18437293-18437395 GCF_900497805.2 Vombatus ursinus | reverse complement strand
CCATATTCTTCCAATTTTCTTGTAAAATCTCTCTTTATATCTAGGTATGTATCCATTTTGATCTTATCTTGCTAAATGGTGCAAGATATTGGTCTGTGCCCA
>NW_020954553.1:18436508-18437169 GCF_900497805.2 Vombatus ursinus | reverse complement strand
GTTTCCACCACACTGCTTTCCAGTTTTCCCAACTTTTTTTACCAAATAATGAATTTTTATCCCAAAATCTTAAGTCTTTACACTTGTCACATACAAGGTTATTATATTTATTTGCTGCTGTAAATTGTATGTCTACTCTATTCCATTGATCTATCATTCTATTTCTCAGCCAGTACCAGATAATTTTGACAATTACTGCCTTTATTATGTGGTTTAAGACCTGTTACTGATAAATCTCCTTCCTTTACATTTTTTTCATTATTTCCTTTGATATTCTTGATTTTTTGTTTTTCCAAATGAATTTTGTTATTTTTTTTCTAATTCAGTAAAAAAATATTTCCGCAATTTATTTGAGATAGTGTTGAAATATATGAATTAGTTTGGGTAAAATTTAGTTAGCTTTCAAATCCCTTCATAATCTAGTCCCCTCTTACCTTACCAGACTCTTACACCTTACTGTCCAACACATACTCTCGGATCCACAGATACTGGACTATTGACTTTAAACATACAAGGCAATCTATCTCTCAGCTCCAGGCATTTTCTCTGGCTGTGCCCCATGCCTGGAATGTTCTTCCTCCTCTGCTCTGACTACTGATCTCCCTGGCTTCCTTTAAGTCCCAACTAAAATCCTACCTTCTACAGGAAGCCTTTCCCAACC
>NW_020954553.1:18424434-18436498 GCF_900497805.2 Vombatus ursinus | reverse complement strand
ATAATAATTAATGATAGTTATATATAATTAATTGGCAGTGTTGTAATCATTAATACAATCATTGCAATAAGTATTATTATTTTATTTCCCTATTTTTGCCAGCTTCCAAGGACTAAGGACCTACATACATACATACATACAGAGGTAGCCAGGGAAAGATTACCTAGGGAACCCTATCTGGGAAAAAGAGAGACCTCAGGGGACAGAACAGCTTAAGAACCACTGGCCCTAAAGACACCTGGCTTCTTTTTCCTCAAACCCAGCCTCTGTCTCTTGGCCTCTTGCTAACATGTAACCCTATGTCACCTCCACAATCCTGTGGCCAGCCTCTACTTTAGCGTAACCTCCCCGGTTTTATGCCTGTCCTCTGCCGCTTGTCTATCATTGTACTGCTCCTCTACTCTCCACCTGTCCCCTGTTCCTGTCCCAACTCCCCTTCCCAAACCATTCTTGCCTTCTCCTGTCACTTCTCCTGCCACTGCTGCTTTTGGGTAAGTTCTTAATCCTTCTATTGCCTCTCTCCCTTCCTTCCTTTTTCATTCCCCTGCATGAAGTCCCTCTCCAGGTCCCCTTCCTCTCCCTTTTCTCTTTCTCTTCTTTAGTTCCCTATCTCCAGTCCCTTCTGATATAATTCTTAAGGAGTGGTAGACCTGGAATCAATAAGACCTGAGTTCAAATCTAGCCTCAGGTACTTACTAGCTGTGCAACCCTGGGCAAGTCACTTAACCTCTGCTTGAGTTTCCTCATTTGCAAAATAAGGATAATAACAGCACCTACTTCCCAGGGTTGTTGTAAGGATCAGATGAGATAATATTTGTAAAGTACCTTGCAAACCTTAAAGTGCTATATAGATAAGCGCTAACTATTAGCAATTATTCAATGGGATTCCCTGAAAAGGAATACTAGCGGGGAAGGAAGATAAAAGATGAGGAAGGGGAAAAAAGAGAAGGAATAGTTCTGCTAGTGTCTCCTATCCCCCACCTGGCCCAGGTCCAGATCATAAAAGAATTTTGTTGAAGGGGATATTTAGGCTAGAGATAAGAAAATTCTTAGAGGGATAGATATGATCACTGTATACAAGTATTTGAAGAGCGATCATGTTGGAAGAGAGTTTCAATTTGGTCTTCTTGGCTTCAAAGAGCAGAGCGAGGAGTAAAGGAAGGTACAATGACAGATTTGGGGTCTAAACAAGGAAAAACTTCCTAACCATCATAGCTGACTAAAAGCGGAATAGGGTGCCTCGAAGAGTAGTTAGCTCCTCGTTATTGGAGGCTTTCAAAAGAAGATTAGATGATTATTTGTGAGGAATCACAGTGTCAGAGAACCCTAGATGGAAGGGATGTCAGGCCATGGTCATCCAGCCTTTGCTTGAAAGCCTCAATTGACTAGAGATCCACTACCTCCCAAGGCAACCAGTTCTACTTTGAGATTACACAAATTTTTAGAAGGGCTGCTAGGTGGTGCAATAAATAGAGAACCAGGCCTGGCATCAAGAGGACCTGATTTCAAATACGGCCTCCAGCACTTACTCACTGTGTGATCCTGGGCAAATTACTTCACCCTGCTTGCCTCAGTTTCCTCATCTACAAAATGAGCTGGAGTAGAAAATGGCAAACCACTCCAGTATCTTTGCCAAGAAAACCCCAAATGGGGTCATGAAGAGTCTTACACAACTGAACAACAAAATGTTTAGAAAGTTTTTCCTAACATCAGCCTTAACTGTGTTGTGTCTCTGCACAACTTCCACCTACTGTTTCTAGTTCTGCCCTCAGGCACTCAGCCAACAAGTCAGCTTGGATGTTGTAGAGGACATACCATGGAAAGAGCTCTGGCTCTGGAATAAGAGGGCCTGGGTTTGAATTCCGCCTCTGATGCCCATCACCTGAGTGACCCTGAGCAAGTTACCTGATCCCCCTGGGCCTCAGTTTCCTCATTTATAAAATGTTAAACTAGGTGACCTCCAAAGTATCTTCTAGGTCTGTTCCCATGATCCCACTACTTCCGCACTTCCTCCCAATTTCTATGGATTCCAAGTCATTCTATGAATCGGGTTCATTCTGGCTCTTGTCTAGATCATTCCTGAGTTAAGGCCAAGAAGGGTTGTTTCAGCCTTCAGTGCTAGCTGACACTTAACCCCCTCACCTAAGCAGGATTGTTTCCCAGGTTTGCCCTCAGGCTCATAGCTTCTTAACCTTCCCTCTTTTTGTTCTCCCATTCTTCCGCTCCCTCCCCTCTCACTGAGTCCTGCTCTTTCTTCTGTCTTGTAGCTCCTTGGTCCTATCTCCTCTCCTGGTACACCTTTGTTCTCTTCTGTAACAATTAGAACTAGATATTTTGGAGAAACAGCCTTGAACATCATCAACCCAGTCTGGTAAGCCTGGTTTGGCAACCAGCTGAGTGACATTGAGCAAATAACTTCATCTGAAGCAACCTCAGGTTCCTTATCTGTAAAATAAGGAGGCTGAACTGAATTAATGATAAGATCCCTGGTAGATCCCTGATTTCATGATCATGTAGACCTAGATTGTGGGATCTGGGAGAGAAAAGAAGTCATTTTAATCTATTCTACTCTTTTTTTTTTAATGAAGAAATTGGAGTACAAAGAGATGCAATTTGTCCAAACTTAAAAAGATAGTAAATGGTAGAGCCAAAAATGGTGACTAAATCATCTGGTATGAACTAGGGAAAGTAGCATGGTGTAGTCAGAACAAGGGCAGCTAGGTGATGCAGTAGATAGAGTACCAGGCTTGGATTCAGGAGAATGTGAGCTCAAATCAGGAGAACCTGAGTTCAAATCCAGTCTCAGACACTTAGTAGACGCGTGATCCTAGACAAGTCACTTAACCCTGTTTGCCTCAGTTCCTCATCTATAAGATTAGATGGAGAAGGAAGTGGCAAACTACTTCAGTATCTTTGCCAAGTAAACCCCAAATGGGGTCACGAAGAGTCAGACACAACTGAAAATGACTGTCAGATAAAATAGTCAGAACAAGCACAAATTTGGAGTCGGGGGGCCTTGGTTTGAATCCTAACTCTGACACTTACTACCAGTGACCTTGTGCAAGTTACTTCACTTTTCTTGGCCTCAGTATCCTCATTTATAAAATGAAGGAATTAGAATAAACAATTGCTGAGGTCCCTTTCAATTCTAAATCCCCTAAATCCTATGAATTTGAGAGGTGTGTGATAAATCTGAAAGGCAGAGAGGGGATGGTTGATCGTGGGCATCAAATGTCAGTGTTGCACGATTTGGACTTCATCTTGCCAGTATTGGGGAGGGGGAGGTTTGGACTGAAGAGTTTTTGAGCAAGGGAGGGACATGTTCAGACCCATACCTGAAATATTAATCTATCGGCACATACAAGACAGAAGAAAAGGAGAGGTGCAAAAGAAGTGGGGATAACATGAAAAAAGTTATCTTCAAGATATAAAATGGAAAGCTTTACTTCAATTCTCATATGACAAAATTCTAGAAAGTACTATGAAAGTGATGGATTTATGAGCACTTAAAATGGAAAGCAATGGTCATTAACAGACAGCATGCCTTCTTCAAAAACAGACCTTAGCCAAACTAACTGCATTTCTTTTTTTGAGCAAGATCACTAGACTGGTAGAATGAGGAATGTCACTGACGTAGTATACCACCAAGGTGTCATGTATACTAGTAAGGAATTTTATAAGATTTCTCGCAATAATTTTTTGAACATGATAGAAGGATATTGGCTAATTGATAGTACACTTATATGGCTTGGAGAACTGGTTGAATGATCATAACCAAAAAGAGGTGAATAATGGATATATCCAATTCAGAGAGAATTCACTAATTGAGTGCCCCAGGGATTCATCCTTAGCCTTATATCATTAGACATTTTTATCATTGACTTGGTTGGAGACATACATGGCATGATTATAAAATCTGAAGATGGTTCAAAGCTGAGGACAGCTAATATATTGAGTGGAAGAATATAAGTCTAAAAAGATTTCAATGGGCCATAACGATGGGTTGAATCTAATAAGGTAGAGTTAAATAGGAAGAAATGTAAATTACTATACCCGGGTTCAAAAAATTAACTGTACAGATGCTCATTGGGGGTTCAATATTATAGCAATATAATAGTTTGTGTGCAGAAGACCTGGGTGCTTTGATAACTACAAGCTCAAAATGAAAAAGCAGCATTATACTACAAACAAAAATGCTAACACGACCTTAGACTACATTAAAGAGCCATGGCAGCCAGGATGAGGGAAGTGATGGTGGCAGTGGAGTGTGCCTAGGTCAAGCATGTATAACGTATCATGCTTAGTTCTGGATGCATATTTTAGCAGAAACATTGACAAACTCAAATGCATCCAGAGACAAATGAATGACAAGAATGGTGGAGGGACTGGAAGCCATGCCATTCAAGGAAGAGGTGAGGAAAATATAGATGTTTAGCCTGAAAAAGAAAAATTTTAAAGGCGACATGATAATTGTCCTCAAGTACTTGAAGGGATATAATACAGAAGAGAAATTAAACTTGTTCTGCTTGGGCCCAGAGGACAGGAGCAGGATCAATGGGTAAAAGTTGCAAAGTAGATTTAGGCTTGATGGAAGGAAAAGTTCCTAACAATTAGAGATGTGCAAAAGTGGAGTAGACCTCACTGAAGATCTTTAGGCTGAGGAATGATGCACCCCTGGACCGGCTGTTACAGAAGGTATTCGGGAATGAGTTATACTAAATGGTGTCTGAAGTCCCTTCCAACTCTGATTTCTGTTCATCTGTCATAAACTGAATTCAGCTTCTTTTTCTCCACCCAAAAACCTGCTCCTGCTCCTCCTCACACTCATAAGTGTTGATAGCACTATTGATCAACCCAGTCAACTAGGTATGAAACCTTAGTGTTACCCTTCCCTCTTCCCTCCTCCTACATCACCAATATCTTTCTGTTCTCTCCTCTCCATATACATCGCCAGCACCTTGGTTTTAGCCCTCATAGGCCATCACCTGGGAGATTATTGTAGCTTCCATGTCTCATCTCTCCTCTCTTCAGTCCATCTTTCACACGACTGCCAAAATGTTCTTCATAATACCTAAGTCTGGCCATGTCACATCCCTGCGCAAAAGTCTTTAAAGGCTACCCATTAGATAGAAGATAAAATTTAAGCTCCTTAGCTTAGCTTTTCTCATCCAGTTCCATAATTCCTTTCCAGTACAAAAAAGTTTAAATTTTCAGGAATAAATACAGAGTATCCTAGTGTAGTTTGAAGCTACCAAAGCTTACAACTGAACTATGACTTTTGGGACACCCTGTATAAAATCTCTACCCTTAGGTTCATAAAAACAACTTACAAATACAGAATTTGGGTTGGAGGTTGTCGTGGATAGGTAATAATTCATGTGAAAAAAAAGATTTAGGAATTTTGTTAGACTGAAAGTACAATATGAGCCATGGCACAATACTCAGTGCCTTCAAAATAAAAAAGATATAATGTCCACAACAAGGGAGATAATCATCTTGCATATACTCTACCCTGATCAGACACATCTGGAGTATTCTTTTCACTTCTGGAAATGAGATTTTTGAAACAAAATTGGGTGTCATCCAAAAGACACTAAGGATGATGAAAAGGATAGGAGACAAGGATCCTTACAAGGATCTGTTGAAGGAACTGGGGATGTTTATCCCGGAGAAAAGAAGACTCAAGGGAACATGGTGGTTAAATTCAAGTATTTAAATGGTTGGCCCATAGGCTTGCTCTACTGAGAGAATAAGTTGGGCCGTAGGGGCTTGGAGAGAGTTGTAGGATGATTAATGGATCTAGGTCCTAAAGAACACAGGAAAGGATAGGCTTGAAGGCAAAGATGAAGAAATTCACCTTGACAAGGCTAGGAAGGTTACCTTATTTTCTGAGACCAGAAGGAAAGAGGAAAATAATGAGAGCAAAAAGAAGAGTTTTGAGGTATAAAGGAAGGAGAAAGAATATTTGAGGAAATTTGTCTCTGACAGCCTCTTTCTTCTCAGTAAAGAAGTTGGTCATGCTAAGAGTGAGGGGCCAAGAGCAGAAAGAGATTTTTTTTTTTTGCGAGTCAATCCATGTTAAGTGACTGGTCACTTAGCTAGTAAGTGTCTAAGGCTATATTTGAACTCAGGTCCTCCTGATTCCAGGGCCAATGCTCTATCTACTGTGCCACCTAGCTGCCCCCAGGATGAGATTCTTTAAGGAAAATGGAGGTTAGGAACAACCTCAGTGGGAACTCTGAGTAGAATATGACAAAAAGGATTGCCAAGCAGCAGTGGGGACCTAGATAAGATTAAAAGGTATGAATTTATTATGGTAACAATCAGACTAATTCCATAACTTTTTTCAATTACAATCAGTAATTCAAGAGCAAGAATGGGGAAAGAGAACAATAGTGGTTTCCCAGAACTGGGCATTGATCACTGTAGGCCCGACTCTCTGCTCCCATACCTATTCACCCTGGAGCATCCCTTAACTTGGCCAATTAGCATGAACCTCTGGAGGTCTTAAGTATTAGATGTCTCTAAAGCTGGACAGAGACCATTCATCTCATCCTTTTTCCATTCTCCCATTCTTTGTCTCCCCACAGAAACAGGACACTTCAGAACCCAGGCAGCCCCCACAACCCAAGGTCATGGGCTCTCCAGAACTGACACTTAACCTCCATCCCAGCCTGGAGTCCCAATCAAGCATCTCTTCTGTAGTCTTTCCTTTCCTTCCCCTAATTTCAGCCTCCCATCACAATCAGGGATGACAGAGCTGTCCCTAATGTCCAATACCACCTTCCCCTGCCCAGCTTCCTTCCTGCTAACAGGCATCCCAGGGCTGGGCACCATGCATGCCTGGCTCTCCTTGCCCTTTGGCTCCATGTACCTCCTAGCTCTGCTCGGCAATGCAGCTCTGCTGGCTGTGGTGAAGGCAGATACTACTCTGCATCAGCCCATGTTTCTCCTCCTGGCCACTCTGGCTGCCACTGACCTGGGCCTGGCCTCCTCTGCGGCCCCAGGGCTGCTAGCCATCCTGTGGCTTGGGCCCCGGCCCATCCCCTATGCTGCTTGCCTGGCCCAAATGTTCTTTGTCCATGCCCTGACTGCCATGGAATCAGGTGTCTTACTAGCCATGGCCTGTGACCGTGCGGTGGCCGTGGGGAACCCACTACGCTATCCAACCCTGGTCACAAGTACCCGTGTGGGTTGGGTAGCTGCGGCATTAGGGTTGCGGGCTGTGGCCATTGTGGTGCCCTTCCCATTGCTGGTGGCCCGATTCAAGCATTTCCGGATGAGGGCCGTGGCCCATGCTTACTGTGAACATATGGCAGTGGTAGAACTGGTAGCTGGCAATACAAGGGCCAACAACCTGTATGGGCTGGCACTATCTCTGGCAGTATCGGGTGTAGATGTAATGGGCATTGCAGGCTCTTACATTCTCATTGCTCACACTGTGCTGAGGCTGCCCACCCACGAGGCCCGGGCCAAGGCTTTTGGTACCTGCAGCTCTCACATCTGTGTCATCCTGGCCTTCTACGTGCCCGGCCTCTTCTCCTACCTCACACACAGATTCGGCCGCAGAACCGTCCCCCTCCCAGTGCACATTCTACTCTCAAACATCTACTTGCTGCTGCCCCCATCCCTCAACCCACTCATCTACGGTGCCCGCACCAAACAGATCCGGGAGAGGCTCTTCTCATTCTTCACACCCTGGAAGGGTCAGCTTTGATAGGACGCCAGGAGTCTGGGCTGGAGGCCTTGGAACTGTGAGAGAGGCTTGAGGTATCTGCTCATTGGCCCCCACCTACATCTACCATCTAATTAACAAGCATTGACTGCTTGGGCTCTGTGACTCACCCACAAACTAAGTCTGAGCTTTCACCCGGTCCTAATTAGACTGCCCATCCTGCTTTCTCTCTTCCAAGCCCCATTCCTCACCTCTTTTGAAAACTGTCTCTGGACTCAATTGCCCCAGGAAAACTTTCTGGTTATTCTTCCATCCCCCATGCCCAGACATTATGGGCCTCCTGTACCCTGACAGTCCTTAGACTGTGCCTAGAGCATCCTCTGCCTGTTCACGTCACTTGTGACCTTTTTTGTGTTTCTGTGCACTTCGGTAAATGTGCTCATGTCCCTCTTCCCCAAACAGAGTACCTCAACAGCAGGGACTGCAATGTCCAAAAGTTGTGTGGTCTAATGGAAGGAACCCCGGACTGAGGGTCAGAAAACCTGGGTTCAAGTCCTCGCCCCAACATTCATTAGCTTTGTGACCTTGGGCAAAAACAAATTTTACTTCTTCAGGGCTTGGTTTTCTTATCTTTAAAATGGAGGTAATCATCCCTACTTAGCCCTCCTCAAAGAACTACATGAGATAATGGACACGAAAGGACTTTTACAACTTTGAGCATTAATAGAAATGTCAGGATTGCTGTTGGAATCCTATTTCAATGAATGTGTCAAGCAGCTGGTGCCGTCATAGTAGCACAAGTTTGTCGATGGGAATCCAGTGGGTTATACAGAATAGAAAATCCTGTACAACTTCTAAGACAGGAAAACCTGGGCTAGCAGCCTGCCTCCAATGTACACTCACTGTGTGGCCATGGACAAGTCCTTTTAACCTCTCCGAGCCTCAGTTTCCTTATCTATAAAATGGGGAAGATAACATCCACAGTACCTATTTCATAGGGTTACTATGAGCCTTACCTAAGTTAACCTATGTAAATCAATTTGCAAACTATTAAGCCCTATGTAAATGTCAGTTATTACTTTTAATTATTGTCTTGCTTGCATCAGTCTCTTTTGCCACAAAAAAAAACTTTTTGGTGTACTCCATATATCATATATTATATGTATTGTACAGGGTTCAAGTTCTAATAAACATGAATATATTTCCCCAGATGTCAAAATGGTGATTTGAAGAAGAGGTAGGGAAAACATAAATTGTATTTTTCCCCTTCCTCAGTAAAGGTGCTTCCTGGATATGGGAAGATCATCTCCCTGAGTAATAGTAGTGGGCCATTAATTATTGTACAAAGGGCTTGGAGTCAGTGCAAGGACCACAAGTATTCAAAGATTTATTCCCTTTGTCACCCTGGGTAAGTCACATGACCTCACAGACTCAGTTTCTTTATCTGTAAAATAGAAGTAATAATTATTTCACTATCTACCTCATGGGGTGGTTTTGAAAGAATGCTTTACAAACCTTAAGTTCAATGCAAATGTGAGTTATCATGATTATTAATAGGTTAAATCATTATTAATAAATTTGTTTTCACAGGTATCATTACTAACGGCCGTCCCCTGATTCTCTTGACCTTAGACTCTCACAAGGAATCTGGGGAGTTGAGTAAGGAACAAGATCAGGTGCCCTGTGACCCTTTCTGATGCTCTTTTCTCATTGCAGAGATCAGCTCCAAGTGTCCTACAGTCCCCTCAAGGATCTACCAACCAGAAATGTCTAGAGTTTATTTCTTTTCCTGGTCTGGACTACATTTCCATGGGTGCAATCCCTAAGTGCATTCCTTGCTGGCTGGTAGGCAAGACTTCTATGACTGTAGACAGAATGACAGTCACAGATCTCCCTTCCCTATGAGGGGGCCCCATTCAGTCAGAGCCACAATGCACCAGCCTGACTGGAAGCAAAGAGAACTAATATCATTGTCAAGGTTCAATCAATCAAATAAGCTTTTATTAAGCACCTACCATGTGCCAGATTCTCTATTAAGCTAAAATGAGCTAAGTGAAAATCCTTTTCTGCCAAGTTTCCCATCACACATAAATCATCCCACACAGACATATCAACCAAAAAACCCTTCCAAGGTAGGGGTAGACATATTTCTGCAAAAATTGTATCCCTTCAGCACATATTCCAACCCTACCTTCTAATCACTGTATCTCTCTCAAATAAGCTATCTTAATTTTTTTCTTTATTTTTAGTATGAATTTAATATTAATCAAACACGAACAGTTCAAAATTCAAAGAACAAAAATAGGATTGCATATGAAATCATGAACTTCGGTTATGTACTCGATTTTTTAAATATATATGGGGGGTATTGCCTAGGTGGTTTATAAATGTCATATGGATTTGTCTACTTGTGATTTACAGGGAGGTAAACCTTTCCAAGAGAGACTTTGATTCTTGCCAAGAAAGGAAGCAAGAGGTTGGGGCCAAAAGCTGGCAACTCAGCTGTCCTCAGAGAGAAGAGGTACCAGTTTACAATTATATCTATCTGCTCCCTTAAATTTTATTAGTTTAGTGAAAGTAATTTTTAGGTTCAAACTGCATTCCTGATTGGTGTCCCCTAATGGAGGAGGACCCCAACCTATATATCCACCCAAGGCTTGACTCCCTTCCCACCAGATGCTAGTTCTACAATGAATGCAAATAGCAAATAAGCCCATTTATCCATAGCAAAAACAGAAATCAGAGAAAGTATTCATCTGAGACTATATACCAGACAGCACACAGAGTGAATGAACTCTCTCTTTGGGAGTAAGATAACTCAGCTTAACCAAGAGTCCCAGATCTCACCCACTGGGAAATTCTCTGATGTCTCTAGTGTAAGAATCAGGGAATATGGACATGGTAGAGACTGCCAGTTCTTCTAAAAACTACTTCTTCCCAGAAACTTTCTCCTTCAGGGGCCTGAAGAGAGGTTAGAACAGTATGCCTTCTCTCTTAAAGCTGGAAGCCAAGAGACACCAGATCTTTCTTCTCTCCAGCTCTCACCAATTCCATCCCTCATGCAGGCATAGGGCATTACATAATCAGTCTCCATCAATGAGGAGAGAGTCCCATCCAATTGGCCCTTTGAGCCAAAGTTTATATTCCTGCCTTGGCCTGAAACTCTTTGCACTCCCTTACAAACATCAGCCTGGACGAGCTTGACATCTGTAACTATATAGTATGCCTAACTACATATAGGATATAACACACGGACATTTTAAAAATGCATGCATATCCAGAGTACACAAATCAAAAGCAACAATAATAGCTAATTAAAAAACAAAACTAGCTAGCTAAAAAAACAAAAGTAGCAACAATAACACTATCAATAGGCCTATATATAAAATACAGCTAATCTATATGCATTAGCAAATATACAAAATTAACAAACAGATGTTGCTATACATGAACATAACACATAGTGAAATAAATATAATAGCAAAATAAGAAATAAGCACACTCAAACATGCAGTAATTCACATGTACAATTTTAATATGCGATTACATTCAAGACATTTCATATTGACACCCAGATACATGGGTAGCTATATCTTCAGGTTTACCTGTACCATCATAACTCAGCCTAGTGAATAGACTGATAGGTTTAGTTCTCTTGTCACCATTTGATCTCTCTGCTCCTATACCAGAGCTAAGAGTTGGTATGGGCTGACCATCAGGATCATTGTAGGTTTGTGTGTCTACACCCAGGCTGGCATGTCATTTGATTAATTCTTTGGGTTGAATCTGTACCCTAGGAGTCTCTATAGCAATTTGGGGCAGGATAAGAGTTGCCTCTAGGTTCAATTCTTCTGCCCTGTAATAATATACACAATCTTTACTGGATGTATCACTTTCAGCTCCCAGAGCTGGATCAGAAAGTCTTTGTACAGCTGGTACACAGTCTCTTTTTCTCTGCCTTTGCCTATGTGGGTGTTCATCAGTTCTCTCCACCTAATCATTAGAGAGTCTAAGCAGCCCTCCTATGGACAGTAGATGGTTGTGATAAATAATCTTGAGAAGGCTCTACATAATATAGCTAACATTTATATAGTGTCTACATTGAGAGAGGCCATTGACCCAATTTATTGGTTACTGCTAGCCTAACTAATAAATTGACCATGCTCAAACCATTGTCTCTCAGTTTACCTTAATATTCAAATGCAACAAGATGTACTAGTGTTCTTGTCAAGATCTAGACTATTCCATAACAAAAAAAAAAAGAGTAGTATTATAGAGATACAAAGCACAGTCTATTACCATTAACACTGAACTCCTTTTAACATTAACACTGACATTCTGAAATGATAACGGTGATGATGACAATGATCATGATCATGATCATGATCA
>NW_020954553.1:18422537-18424411 GCF_900497805.2 Vombatus ursinus | reverse complement strand
GATGATGATGATGATGATGATGATGATGATGATGGTGATGATAATGACAACAATGACAACACCTGGCAATTATATAGTGCTTTTAAAGTATATAAAGTACTTCACGTATGTTAACTCAGACACTTACGTGACCATGGGCAAGTCATTCAACCCTGTTTACCTCAGTTTCCTCATTTGTAAAGTAACCGGGAGAGGGAAATGGCAAACCACTCCAGGATCTTTGCCAAGAAAACCTCAAATGGGGTCACAAAGATTCAGACACAATTAAAAAATGACTGAACAACAAAAGTAGCTATCCACCTTAGGCTCTCTGTCAGCTTATTACTTTGTCTGGTTCAGTGTTCCAGGTTCAGTCCTGCCTCTCCAACCCATGTCTCCTAGTATTATTCTCCTGGAGATATGATTCACATCCAGAGAAAATGCCAACTTTAGTCCTATGGTATCTGTCTACCACAAAGGGTATGGCCTCAACCTTACTCACAGATGTAGTGGAATTCCTGGATTTAATTGTGACATGCAGTCCCTCTGTAGGACTGCCTCCTTTTATTAGAAGAGTTCTCATCTCTTTAAGCAATTCCTTATCCTCAGAGGGTGAAGTAATGTGGAATCCCCAGGAATAGCTTAATCCCTTAGGCATATATCCATGGTCAAAGTTTTCAGGAAGGACTAGAAAAACTTGCTAGAGTTGTCTCACCTGCCTTACCACCTATGACCTTAAGTTTACACTGTTCTAATCCTTTTCCTTTTCTGCCCAATATGCTTTAAAATGTCTTCATCATTAAAGCCTGATCTATTCCTACTAGCAGGAGACCTTGATGCTTTTTGACTGCAAAAACAAGACAGTGTCCCCCAATTACCATAGCTCCTATCTTTTCTATAGATCAGATCTGCACAACTTGGTGGTAGGTAGGGGCCAAAATTAAAACAGGCAGAATTTCTTCTGGCTGCAGATAGGTTTTCAGCGGCTCACTTTCCAAGTAAAGATATAACAATGGTTGGTTGCCACAGATCATGTGACAAACAGGAGAATGTGATCAGTGGCAACCCATCCCCTACATTTTTCATAGACCACCCAAAATCCTTTGGTGGACTGTATGTTGTGCAGGCCTGCTATAGATTGGTCCACGGGTACCTACTTTAACACATAAATACTAATGCAATCAAGAAGTATACAGTCTTATAGCAACAATGGTCAATTGGATTAATATAATAATTGCATTAATAATAACAATTAATGTTGCTTAATATTTTTTATTTTTCTTTCTCCCTTCTTCCTTCTTCCTTCCTTCTTTATACCTTTCTCCTTCCTACCTTCTTTTTTCCTTTTCCTTCCCTCCCTTCCTTCCTTCTTTATTCCTTTCTTCTTTTTTCTTCATTCCTTCTTTCTTTCCTTTTTCCTTTCTTCCCTTCGTACAGTCCCATAAAGCTCAGGAGAGACCACTCATCTCATCCTTCTCCATTCTCACCTGCCTGTTCTCCGCATAGGAATCAGATGCTTCAAGACAGGCAGCTCCCACAGCCCAAAGTCTCGGGTTCCCCAGGGCTGAGGCTACCAGCCTGGAGTCTCCATCCAGTGTCTCTCCTCTAGTTCTCCCTTTATTTCCTCTAACCTCAGCCTCCAGTCACAATCAAGGATAAGAGAAGAGCCCCTGCTGTCCAATACTACCTTCCCCTACCCAGCTCCCTTCCTGCTGATGGGCACCCTAGGGCTAGGCACCCAAAAAAACCTAATGTTTTCTCCCTCTTGGATTTACTTTGCATTATTTTGGCGATACCTTTTTGTGGTTCAGTACTCCTTTCCTTTAGCATATGAACAAGAAACATGTCACTGTATTAATTAGCCAAGAAAGTTCAAGTTCAGTGCAATATCTGAA
>NW_020954553.1:18420629-18422496 GCF_900497805.2 Vombatus ursinus | reverse complement strand
TCAGTCAACAGATGGCACTCTACTTGAGCTAGCCTAGCCTCCATCATTCTGGTATATTCACAAGGGAAAGCAACTCTAGTGAGGCAGTCGGGGTTAAGTGACTTGCCCAAGGTCACACAGCTAGTACATGTCAAGTGTTTGGTCTGAGGCCGGATTTGAACTCAGGTCCTCCTGACTTCAGGGCTGGTGCTCTATCCACTGCACCACCTAGCTGCCCCTAGAAAGCCACTTTCTAAAAGGCTGTAGGATTCATGTTGGTTGCAAGAGGGTACTCAATCCTGCAAATATCTGAGCTGCTCTTTCCCCACTTTCGTTATGGTCCATGGTTCCTTCATCGATTGGCTCAAAGGTGACTTTTCTGTTAACCCTTCACTGGTTCAGATCCATTGAATCTAGTAGAATTAATAGAATATTGGTCAAAACATTAAAATATGAAACCTACTATCTATATTTGTCTCAGAGATTCCACCCCACACACATCTTCCATTATCTCAGCTCACTTCCCACTAAAGTCATAGGTTCAGACATTTAAGCACATTTTTAAATGCAAAAGAGATATATAGACCCTCTCCACCAAGCCCATAATGTCCACCCAGATCATCCTTGCAGAGGAGGAGGAGTCCTCAAGCAACCTGAAACTTGTAAAGAAAAGTAATGGTGGGGGCCATTGACTCTACATTTGATGGAGTAGATTTGTGGATTTGGGACAAGCAGCTTTCCCCAATGCATTTGGGGAAATTGGGGGAAAAGCAGCTTTCCCCAATTCATTGCCTGAAGACAAATAGAAGTCCCTGTTGGCTGCCAGACCTCAGTTGGTAGTGCTCAGTGCTGACTGTGGCTCTACTCCTCACTACCAGGCTCAGCCCAACTCTTCCTTCATCCTACTCATGACACTCCTTCCATTGCAGCCTTCTGTCTCCATCTCAGCCTCTAGCACTGTCAACTCAAAAGGTATAGTCCCAAGGTTACAGGATGAGAGAGAACACAAAAGACACAGAGAGTATTCTTTTACCCTTTTAAATGGTGTCTATTCCTTGGCCCACAAAAAATCAAGTCAGCTAGCATTTATTAAGCATCTATTATATACCAGTCACTGTGCTGAGTCCTGGCCCTCAAAGAGCTCCTAATCTAATGGAGGGAAGATAATTTGCAAACAACTATGTACAAGAAAAAATATAGATACATACACATACATATATATGTGTGTATGTATATATGTACACACACATGTGTGTATCTATGTGTATATTATATCATATATGATGTTATAGGTGATGCTTATATATCATATGATATGATATATGATATCCAATCTATCATATATATATACATATATAAGGGATAAATTGGAGATCCAATAGAGGGAAGGCACTAAGATTACAAGGAATCAGGAAAGACTTCCTATACAAGGTTGGATTTTAGTTGAGACTTGAAGGAAATCAGGGAAGCCAGAAGGCTAATGTGAGGAGGGAAAAATTTTCAGGTATGGGATATAGCTAGGGAAAATGCCCAGAGTCTAGAGATGGAATGTCTAGTGTAAGGAACAGAAAGAAGGACAGTATCACTAGGTTGCAAAGTACACAGAAGTGATTAAGATGTAAAAAACTGGAAAGGTAGAAGGGAACCAGGTTATGAAGGTCTTTGAAAGGCAACAGAGGGTTTTATATTTGATCCTGGAGGTAAGAGGGAGCCAATGGAGTTCATTTAATTGGGGATGGGCGTGATGCAGTCAAACCTGGATTTTAAGAAGGTCAACTTGACAGCTAAGTGGAGGATGGAGTGAAGTGAAGGGACTTGAGGCAGAGAAACCAACAAAGGTGAGGTGATTAGGACCTGAATCAGAGTGGTTGCAGTTTCAAAAGAAAGT
>NW_020954553.1:18418765-18420535 GCF_900497805.2 Vombatus ursinus | reverse complement strand
TAGATAGATAGATAGATAGATAGATAGATAGATAGATAGATAAAGAGAGAGACGGAGAGAGATAGAGAAATGATGTTACAAAGGCAAAGTTGTCAGGACTTGGCAACAAATTGTATATGGTAGACAAGAGACAGCAAGGACTTGAGGATGACACCCAGGTTATGAGTTTGTGTGACTAGGAGGATGTTGGTACTCTCAACAATAATAAGAAATTTAGGAGAGAAGGGGTTTGGGGACAAAGATAATGAGTTCAATTTTGGGTGTGTATGGGACATCTAATTTGAAATGCCTAATGAGTAGTTGGAAATGTGAAGCAAGGTCAGGAGAGTTTAGGACTGGACAAGTAGATCTAAGAGTCATCTAGTGTAGAGATGATGCAAATCTCTCATTTTTCCAATCCAGGATCATCAGAAATTCCCCTCTTTTCTCTCTATGAATTTCCTAGGCTCTAGAATAGGCATAGAGATTTTTAAAAAGAAAAGAAAAAAGCAGAGGCACCAGCCTGTATACTTTGAATCTACTTGTTTGTGTACACGTTAAATCTCCACCCTCGGTTTATGACAGCTCCTTGAGATCAGGGAATGTTTTGTTTTCATGTTTATATTCCCAATGCCTAGCAGAGTGCCTTCCAAATGTAATCCTACCTCCCAGCTCATCTGCATGGGACGCTCCTGACTGTTGCTGTTCAGTCATGTCAGTCATGTCTGACTCTTTGTGACCCCATTTGGGGTTTTCTTGGCAAAGATACTGGAGTGGTTTGCCATTTCCTTCTCCAGCTCTTTTGACAGATGAGGGAAACTGAGGCAAACAGGGTTAAGCGACTTGCCCAGCATCACATAATAGTAAGTGTCTAAGGCATGGTTTGAACTCAGAAAGATGACTCTTCTTGACTCCAGGCCTAGCACTCAATCCAATGCGCCACCTAGCAGGCCCCTCCTCATTGTAATAGATGGATTATTCAATTCTCCACACCTGTGTGAGTGGCAGAGTTGGCAATAACTTGTTGACAAAGGGAAATGCTGGTTTCTCAGCATCCAGCTTCAAGAAAGAAGACACAACACTAGTGGATACTTAAATTTTGACACATTGTAGGCCCTGGAGTTGGACCCTGTCAGTCTGAACCTGGTGTGTAGAGTGATATTTAACCCCTTGCTTCTCAATACAAAGTAATTCAATTCAACAACCACTTATTGTGGACCTACTATGTGCAAGGTACTGTGCATGGCCATTGAAATACAAAGAAACAACTGAATAGCCCCTGCCCTTATTTACTCTCTAATGGAAATTTAAGGGGGGGAGGGGGGAAACAGTCCTGACAATTTATGTTATTTTATGTATACTACCTCATTTATGTATACCATCTCATTTGAGCCTCATAACAACTTGCTAAGGGATAAGTATTGCAGGCATTATTATTCTTATTTACAAATGAGGAAACTGAGGAACAGAGAAGTTAAATCATTTGCCAGCAATCATGCTGTTGTTGTTTGTTGGTTGCAGGATTTGAACCTAGATCTGATCTGACTCCAGGTCCAAGGCACTGCCCACTATACCATGCTACCTCTCCCAACAATGACTTAGTAAGAACTCATGTTTACATAAAGCACTTAACAGTTTATAAAACTCTCTCCTCAAAAAAAAAAATCTTTTCATATAGATGTAGTCTTAGGGATCAGTAAGTTAGGCTCCTGGTCTGATGAGGCAGATTCAAAAGGCCTTAAATTTGGAGTGATTCTGTTCTTGGAAGCATGGTTATAAAACAGGAATGGT
>NW_020954553.1:18418661-18418730 GCF_900497805.2 Vombatus ursinus | reverse complement strand
GGGGCAGCTAGGTGGTGCAGAGGATAGAGCACTGGCCCTGGAGTCAGGAGGACTTGAGTTCCAATCTGA
>NW_020954553.1:18407171-18418579 GCF_900497805.2 Vombatus ursinus | reverse complement strand
CCTCAGACACATAACACTTACTAGCTGTGTGACTCTGGGCAAGTCACTTAACTCCAACTGCCTAGCCAAAAAAAAAAAAACCAAACAAACATGAATGGCTTGTGAGGATGCCCCCAATTAGAGAAAGAAAACTTTCTAACAACGGAGAAAGGGAGGGAGGGAGAGAGAGAGACAGAGACAGAGACAGAGAGAAACACACAGAGAGAAACACAAAGAGAGAGACAGAGACAGAGACAGAGAGAAGAGAGCCCAGTCCTCAACTAGGAAATATCACAGTCTTCTATGTGACTCACAGATCTGTACTATGCCCTCATGCCTCAAACAGAGGGACACAAGGAGATGCAAGGATAGGATCAATCACAGATTTTTATGAGAAATAAGATTAGATCAGTGAGATGCAGTCTTTAACAAAATAAAACACTATACTTAGAAAGGGAGCTGCAGTCACAATGCCTCTCCATGTGTAAAGGGAAAGCCCACTATCTCCTTCTCTTCTGCATTCTTGTCTCCGGTCTCCCAAAAGATCCTTAAAACTCACATTGTAGGAGGAGACCCCACCCTGAAATCCTAATCTTGCTAGCTTCCTCCCTTCTCACATTGGGAAGAAATACAGCTCTCAAGGTTTTTAGTCACTTGAGTCCCCGTCAAGGCAGCCAGACCAAACTTTGCATGAGGACTGTTATACAGATGTAGCAAGCATTAACCCTATTTTACATAGTAGTAAACTGAGGTGAAAAGCAATGAAGTGAATTATAAAACATACGTAACAAGTCTGAGCAATGATTCAGCCCCAAATCTTCCCACTGCAAGCCCTGTATTCTTTCATCTACACCACACTATTTCATTCAACATTCACTCAACAGCTTTTTATTATGGGACAACTAATGGAACATGATAACTATCTTCAAGTTGTTGAAAGAATGCTACAATACAAGAAGAATTAACCTTGGTCTGCTTAACCCCACAAGGTGGGGCTAAAGGCAAAGGCTCCAGGGGTGGGGAACCTGCAGCCTCAAGCCACATGTGGCCCTAGCACGGTCCATTGACTGAATCCAAACTTCACAGAACAAATCCCCTTAATAAAAGGATTTGTTCCATTAAACTTGAACTCAATCAGAAAGCTACACCCAAGGACCTAAAAGGCCACATGTGGCCTCGAGGTTGCAGGTTCCCCACCCTTGCTAGTAGTCAAACCCTCAAATCCAGAGAAATGACAACCAGGGTATTGAAAAAAAATGGCAGACAGAGGTGATTACTAAGCCACTTTCAGTGATCTCCTAAAGATAATGCAAAATGGGGAAGGAGCTTTAGGAACTTTAAAGGCATTGGACCTTTAAGAGGGGAGGAGAGGGGAGACATGTTTATACTGCCGCATGGGGCCTCAGGGTTCATTTGGTTCAACAAACCCCCTCATTTTATGGATGATAATCAACCAGACTTTTGATGACCACTTTTTAGAAATATTATAGAGCACAAAGCAAGGAAATTCTAAATTCTACAATTTGTCATTAAAGAGATGGGCAATAAAGGGAAGTGGGGACCCCCAAAAGGCAGCCTGGCTTCATCAAGAACAGGGCTTGCCAGGCTCACTTTATTTGCTTCCCATCTCTGCTGGGTGGTGCAGTGCATAAAGCACTAGATCTGAGGTCAGTAGGACCAGAATTCAACTCTGGCCTCATATATTTACTCACTTTATCTTTGTCTGCCTCAGCTTCCTCATCCGTAAAATGGGAATAATAACAGTACCTACCTCCCAGAGTCGCTGTGAGGTTATAATGAAATAATATTCATAAAGTGCTTTGTAACCTTTAAAAAGCCATATGAAGGCTGTATAAAAGCAATTTCAATAAACATTCATTAATAGCTTACTATGTACAAGGCACAAGGCACTATCTTTTTTTTTTTAACAGGGTAACTAGATTTATAGATAATGAAAAGGCCATGGACATAATTAACGTAAATTTTAGCAAACCATTTGATGAAATCTCTGACTTTGTCTCTAATATTCTTGTAACAGTGATGTGATATAGAATATAGTATAGATAGATTCATAACAGGTTGAATGGTAGAAATTATATAAGAATAATCATTACAGAAGCAATATGGAAGAAGGTCTCTTGTGGAATACCACAGGGATTTGTCCTTGCCCTGTGCTGTTTAACATTTTAATCAATATGATAACATCAGTAAAAATTATAACAACAGCTAGCATTTGCACAGCACTTTAAAATTTGGAAAGTACTTTACAATTATCTCATTTTATCCTTATAACAACCCTGGCAGGTGGATGCTATTATTATCCCCATTTAACAGATAAGGAAACTGAGGCAAACTGTAGTCTACCTTAAGTGTTTGAGGTCACATTTGAACTCAGGTCTTCCTGAGTTCAACGATTTAGATAAATGCATAGATGGCATGATAATGAATTTTCAGATGACACAAAACTGAGAATATCTAATAAGTTAGATGACAAATTCAGGATCCAAAATGGCCCCAACTGGCTAAATGTGGATCAAATTGGATAAGGTTAAATTTGATAGGGACTAACGTTAAGTCTTCCAGACTATTTCTTGCAAGGCAGAATACTAAAGCCGAAGCTTAAATACTTTGGCCACATGATGAGAAGACGGGACTCAATGGAAAAGATCCAGATGTTGGGAAAGATTGAAGGCCAAAGGAGAAGAGCACAGCAGAGGATGAGATGAATAGATAGTGTGAAAGAAGCAACAAACACTAGCTTGAACAGCCCTTGGTAGATACTGGAAGATAGAAGAGCCTGGAGTGCTACAGTCCATGGGGTCACAAAGAATTGGATATGACTGGACAAATGTCAAGCCTTATACTTGACTCAAAAGTTCATCTTAACAAGTACATGATGGGGGAGGCATGGCTAGATGGTGGGGCATCTGAAAAATATAAGCTGTTTTAAAGGACTGCAAATTCAACATAAACACTGTTAAAAAAAAAAAAAAAGTTCACCAGAAAATCTAATGTGATCTTAGGCTGCATTAAGGGAGGCAGAGAGTCCAGGAAGAGGGTGGGGATTGACCCACTGTCCTTTGCCCTGGTCAGACAAATCTGGAGTACTGTGAATTACCTCCTTCCTTGCCTCGCTTTAGGAAAGACATTGATAAACCTGCAAAGCATGCCTAGGAGGATAACCAGGCAGGAGAATGGTCTCAAATGTATGCCATGAGAGGCCACTAGGTGGTGCAATCCATGAAGTGCCAGACTTGGAATTATGAAGAACTAAGTGCATCCTGCCTCAGATACTTACTAGCTGTGTGACCCTGGTCAAGTCACTTAACCCCATTGCCTAGCCAAAAAAAAGGGAGGGGGCAAAAAAAAAGTACAGAGAGACATATTTGGATCCATGCAAGGGGAAAATGCCTAACAAGTAGGGCTACCCAGAGGTGAAATGGGCTAGCTCAGGAGGGAGCAGATTGCCCCATGCTAGAGATCTTCAAGCCCAGGCTGGAAGGCTACTTCTTAAATATTTTGTAAGGAGATTTCTTGTTCAGGTACAAGTTGGACTGCAGGGCTTTCAAGATCCTTTCCAATTCTGAGGTCCTGTAAGTCCATGATACTGTGTGAAATGCTCTGCACTAGCCACTGGAGTTCATGGGGATGTGAAAATAACTAAGACATGGTCCTAGCCCTTGAGGAACTTGGAACTCCATCCAATTAAATAAGAATCATTAAGCACTTAACAGTGTGAAATGCCCTAGGCTGGATACTAAGTAAGATACAAAGATGAAATATGTCAGTTTCTATTGTCATGAAATTTACAGGCTAAAAGGGAGGTGTGAAACATACACAAATGTAATATAAAAGCAGTCTAGGTATGTGATTTAGAGAGATGCAAACCATATGTTTCTTGAATCCAAAGTAGAAAAGTCTTGACTAGGACAATCAGGAAACGCTTCATGGGGATAATTATACTGGACTTTAACAAAGGAGTTGGAGTGGGGAGTGCAGAAGAGAGAGTTCATTAAAGCATAGAGAAAAATATGAGCAAAGGCCTTGATCAGTGAGAGAGTGGGAGACATGCAAGGCAACAACAAGCAATCGGGTTTGGTCGGACCATAAAAGGTACTAGTGTAAATCTAGAAAGTTAGATGGCATTATTAGATTTTGAAGAGCTTTGAGTGTCAGGCTAAGGATATAAAACTTTACATGCAAAAGGAAGAAATCTAGCTAGTGTGTAAGTGGAGTGAAGAGGAGAGAAGGTAGAGGTGAGAAGACACTATTACAATAGTCTAGGCAGGTGGGTGTGAACATTTGAAACAGGGTAGAGACATCAAGAAGAGGACAGAAACAAGAGAATCTCATGTGGGCTTGGGTTTTGTAATTTGGGTTTTGATTCAGTATGAGAAGAAAAAAGAGTCAAAGTTAACACCAGTGTTTCTAAAATAGGAGACTGGATTAATTGGTGGTGACCCATACAGAATAATGAAGTCAGATGGTTGAGGGAGGGGAGAAAATAAGCAAAACTGATTTATTTTGGCACCACCAGACTAGTGTTTTATCTGTGAATCATAGCATTTGCTCTTTGTTTCAAGGCCACTACTCGCGGTGCTATACCTAAGTATGCCACCAGGTGGTGATCTAGGCAAAAGCTGCCCTAACTCACTAGACAAAGTCGTCATCTAGTAGGCTGCCCAGTAGGATTAAGCTACTGTATCCCTGGGTAGTTCCCAAATCTTGAGTTATACAACCTCATTCCTGGAGCCTGTGGGAAAACATCAGATTTCTAATGGTATAAATAGATCCCTGCACAATAATTCATCACTTATTAAATGTCTCAGCCCTAATCCTATTGAGATACTAATCTTCCCAACTTTCCATGACTCAAAAAGGATTAATAATCATTGATGTGTGGATTAATTAGACACTTTATTAGGCAGAAAACAAAATTAATAATGTTGGCTTTAAAACTCCTGAACAGCCATCAGCCTAGGGTTCCTAGTAAAACTGAAATCTCAGCTTGCCCAACTCAGTCCTCCGTGCCTGGGTGGAGATATGCACGGACTGAATTAATGGGGATTTGCCCCTCAAGCATTTTGATCTCAGAGATAAAGGGTACAAAGCACCCTCTGTCTTGACTCACTACATTTGCTTCCCAAAATCGGTCTTGACTTGTAGCGACTGTATCTTGAAGTCTTTCTTGAGCTCAGTGTAGGATACTACAATCAACTGCTCTGCTAGGTCTTGACTCCACATCGTCATCATGCCCCTTCCCATACCAGGAAACTCACCTTTACCATGCTTCGGCTTTGGTACTCACACCTCATCTGTACTCTCAGTTGCTTCTGCCCCTCTGGCTGGAGGGCTGAGCAAAAACTCCTCTAATAGACACCCTTTATGGAGGGCGCAGCATCTCAGCTATCCCTTCATTTCCTACCAACTTTTCTGCATCCTTTGCACTCCACCATCATCATTATGCCCCTTCCCTCCCCTCCCACTAAGTACCTTCTGGCCCCCACCATCCTTCTATTCCCCCCTTTTCAGCTTTCAGCCCCCTTTTGTGTATTGTCTTCCCACATTAAATCCTAAGCTCCTTGAGGTCAAGACAGTCTTTTTCTTATTTGTATCCCCAGTGCCTAGCACAAGACCTGGCACATAGTAAGTGCTTAATAAATATTTATTATATTTGTACAGCTAGATAAAACCCTGCTGAAGAGGCAACTAGGTGGCACACTGTATAGAGCACCGGCCCTAGAATCAGGAGCACCTGAGTTCAAATCTGGGCCGCAGACACTTGACACTTAACTAGCTGTGTGACCCTGGGCACACTGCCCCATACATATGTACAACCTCATTCCTAGGAAACCTCATTGCCTAGCAAAAAAACAAAAAACAAAACAAAAACAAAAATAAATAAAACCCAGCTGTATATGACCTAGGCTAGTCAACAAAGAGTAGGAATCCAAAATATTTCTTCTTCATTTCTTGTTCATTCTCCTCTGGTATCTTCTGGCATTTTACTTCTAAAGCATGGATATTTTCAAATGCCCCCACTGCGGTGGAAAAATAGAAGACTTTAAGCAACTGATTACTCATTAAATGACCAGGATAATTATATACTCTTCCACAGGAGTGTGCTTGTAAATATTTAACAACTGACTACCCCACCAAAAAAATGGCACATGCACACTTTTAAGTTTAATCTACACTGTTGTCAGTTTATCCATCACTTAACTCCAGATAATAAAACAAAGTAAAAAAAAAAAATCAAGTCCTGCTTTGTAGGGCTTTCTAAAGTATAAATGCTCACAATAAAAATTTAACAATCAATTGACATAAGCCAACTTAGGCTGACTCCAGTGAGACCCTGTGGCTTCGTATTTTTCTTTGGTACCTAATGATGGCAGAAAAAATACAGAAGGAAAAAAAGTCAAATGGGGGTCACATTTCCTCTCTCGACTTTGGACTTTTTGAGATGGAGATGTGATGGTGGAACTTAGTTTGAGAGTTAAGCCTTGACTTGCAAAGTCAACATTATAAAACCTTTCGATGCTAGCAAGAGGTAGATATGCACTTGAAGGTGTGAGGGACTACAGCTGTGCTCAACTGATGATTATACCTCATTTGGAAATGTCAGAAAATGTTCTTATCATGAGTAAAGGGGAGGAAAGGTGTTGGCAAGAGGAACTTAGTCTGTGGGTGTGCTGGAGGAAAAAGCATGGACTGAAAGCTAACATTGTAGTGAGTAATTGAGTAGGTGCAGAGAAGACTAGCTTGAAGTTTAGAATGTATAATGAGTGTCAAGTGGTCTGAACTTGGTGATTTAATGGAATAGGAACAATGAGTCTGCAACCAGATGAGGGAGGGAGTGGATATGCTGAATACACACTGAAATCATATGAGAGAAACTGAATGGGCTGAAAATGTGGATGAAGACTCAGAGACTGAAATAAAAATGTTATGATACTTTATACATTGAAATGAACTCATTTAAATGTAAATGGTTGAGCAAGGACAGCTGTTTGTATTGATGTTAATGTTAAACGTCTAATGAAACATCTTTTTTTTTTTTAATCTGGGTTCTTCATTCTAGGGAACTCAATGTGAGAAGGACTTTTATGGCAGCAGATTGTTCTGCAATGTATGACCATAGAAGGCAGGGGGAAAGAGGAGAGAGATTTATTAACTCTGTGATCTTGGGCAAGTCACTTAACCCCTGTAATACCTCAGTTTCCTCATCTGTAAAATGGCAATAATAATAGCACTTACCTCCCAGGATTTTTGGGAAGATCAAATTCAATGATATTTGTTAAGAATTCTGCAAACTTTAAAACACTATTCAAGATATTAGAGGGCTATGATTAGGAAGCTCAATCAGATTCTCTATTTGAAGAGCAAGCTTCAGAGCTCCCTAAAGCCTCTACCTAAGAAGATCAAGTGTCTATGGGGACAGAGAAGGACAAATATGGAAGCAGAATGGCCCAATGGGGAAAGCACTAGCTCTGGAGTCAGAGGACCTACCTGTGTTGCTTACTAGTTGTGTAACATTGGATAAGTCACTTATGTCCCCTCATTTGTAAAATAGGGGAGGGGGTGGTTGGATTAGATGACTTCAGAGGTCCCTTCCAGGTCAAGATCGTGATCCTATGGCCTAGTGTAAGGGTTGGAATGTATTGAGCCAACCAATCCGTCATCGCCACCCCACCTAGCCCTGATACCTTTGATTGGCGAGAACCTGTCTTTGATTGTTTAATAACCTCTGGTATAGGCTATCAGGACTAAGTAGAAGGGGGATGATGGATTGATTGGCTCACCTGTTCCCTACTCTTACACTAGGAACCTTGCTTGTCATAAGTCATACTGTTAACAATATGTTCTAGAATTTTTCCAGGAATCTAAAGCAAACTCACTGAAGACTCCATCCTCTTCTCCATTTTGAAAATCAGGACATAATTTGCAGTACCGAGCAAGATACTTAATGAATGCTTGTTGAATTTTATTTTATTTGCCCACCTCTATTCCTGCAGCAAATCACCTACCTGTTCTCCATAATTTTTTTCAACAATCTGGTAGTTAGGAACATCATGGAGATGAACCATAGGTGACTACTACAACCAACATTCTCACCACTATTACCATCACTGTAACTATAATAATGAGATTCAGACATTCAAATAGATCTGCAATCTCATCCATTTGAACATGCCCTCCAAGAATGCAGATCACACTCCATCCATGCCTACCCAGCCCTTCTTTTTTTTTTAAGGCAATTGGGGTTAAGTGACTTGCCCAGGGTCACACAGCTAGTAAGTGTCAAGTGTTTGGTCTGAGGCCAGATTTGAACTCAGGTCCTCCTGACTCCAAGGCCAGATCTCTATCCACTGCGCCACCTAGCTGTCCCACTACCCAGCCCTTCTTGCCCATGTCTTCCCGTGAGTTCACCCCACCCAAGCAGATTTAGGGAGGCAAATGTGATGGGCCAAGACAAAGACTGTCCTTTCAGATCAAAATGCTTGACGAATGATTCCCCTATCAATCCAGTCTTCGGATGTCCCTCCCCAGGTACAAACTACTGGGAGAGAAGATTCAGACCTCTCTAAGAGACATGGCTTCCTAATAACTCACTTTGGAATTGTTTTCTAAGGTCCATTCCAGCTCTAAATGAAGGACCTTGTGATGTTAAAAATGTTTACCATCACTACTACCATTCAGTCATTCATTTATTCAGTACCAGTGAGCTGACAGCACCCTTAAGACCAGATGCAGAAACAGAATGGACCGTCTCACGGGCTGGAGCAAGACAGGAAGGAGCAGCATCCAAGCAGGCTATGGGAAATAGCTAAAGGGACCACCACCAAGGCCAGGCAGGCATTACTGCACCTGAGCCCAGAGTTGTGGGTGTCCAAAGGCAGAATCAGCCTTAAATACAGGCAAGTAACAGAAGAGCCAAACCCCATAGAGAAGGTGAGCCAGAGGAAGCCCAGGCTTCCCCTGTGGTCAGACCAAACTGTGGAAACCTCATAGAGCAGAAGAGCAGGCTTCTAGGTCAGGGTCAAATGCCCTAAAGCCCCAGGGAGTCTTTAGAGCCAGAAAGGGAAAAGTTATCATTCCCAGGACCTGAAAGAGCCCAGACGAGAACTCATAGAGTGAGGGTAGCTATAAAATGGAAGCATAGGCCAAGACCAGAGTGGAGAAGGGTCATATTCAGATACATAGAAGCAGGTTTTGAAAAGGACTGAAGATATCACACACAGATACTCTCTCACACACACACACACACACACACACACACACACACACACACCCCATACCAAGTAGTAGTGACAAACCCAATTTCTCACAGGCCAGGAACTAAAGAGCTTAGTAGAAATGGGTATCAGGGGTGTGCTGGTAAATGTTTTACAATCAGCTCTCCAGAAAAAAAAAATGTACACTGTATATACTTTTAACACAGGTGGTGCAGTAGATAGAGTGCCAGGCCTGGAGTCTGGAACACTCATCATCCTGAGTTCAAATCTGGCATCCATCACTTATTGACTGTGTGACCCTGGACAAGTCACTTAACCTTGTTTGTATCAGTTTCTTCATCTGTAAAATGAGCTGGAGAAGGAAATGGCAAACCACTCCAGTATCTTTGCCAAGAAAACCCCAAATGAGGTCACGAAGAGTCAGACACAATTGAAAATGAACTGAACGCACACAACATCACTTTCTTAAGTCTAGACAAATCAACAAAACAATAAATCAAGCACTGATTTGTAGAGTTTACTGATTTCCAAGGTGTAAATGTTTACCCTGAAAATTTAACAACTGCGTCTCCCAAACTGGCTCAAGCTAGCTCCAGCATACCCCTGATAGATGTCTATATCTGGGCTAGCCCAGGCAGGGAAAGATGAAGACCAGGAGCAGAGGCAGATTCAGGTTAGACAAAATGAAATTGGATAGACTCCCATGATGCTTCAGTGAAAAGGCCTAAGAACCAATAGGCCAGGCCCCACTGACTGGATTCTGTGAAAACTAGGTTACCTGCTCCTGAGGACTTCAAAAATTCATGCTGATCTGTGTCTCTTTTCCCTTTGTTTTCTTACTATTTTTTTTATTTATTCTTCGTTTTTTTTTATTCTGAACTTATAGTAGAGGGATTGTGCATGAATCTATAAATCTCTATTCCGTAGACCAATGGTGTGCAACTCAAATAGAAACAGGGGCCACTAAGCCATACATAAGGATCCCTGCAGGCCATATGTTAACTTAGAAAACCGCATATTAATATTATCTATGTTCAAGTGTATTTTTACTTATTTTGTTAAGTATTTCCCTGGAAGTGTTGCCAGTGCATTGGGCCATGTGTTTAATAGTTCTGACGTAGATCTTGCTTTTCTTTTTAAGTATATAATAAATTCAACATATAACTTTCAAAGCTGTCCGGCTTATCTATGATGCCTTCTTATTTTTTGCTCTGGGTTTTTTTGGGGGGGTAGCTATAGCTACCCCATTCTCCCTCTTACCCACCTCTTCATTAAAAAGGGAAAAAACAAAATGCTTATAACAAATACACATTGTTTAACAAAACAAATTTCCACACTGGCCATGTCCAAAATTATATATTTCATTCTGCATTTTCAGTCCATCACTGTCAGAATGTGAAAAGCATGCTTCATCAGTATTCCTCTAGTGTTGTGATTGGTCATTGCATTGAGCAAAGATCTTAAGTTTTTCCAGGTTGGTTTGCTGTACAATGTTGTTACTTTATGAATAGTTCTTCTGGCAATACTCACTTTACTCCCCATCAGTTTATACAAGCCTTCCCAGGTTTGTCTGAAATATCCTTTTCATCATCTATTATGGTACAATAATATTCCATTACATTCATATGGTTTATTCAACCGTGGATCCAAATGATGCACACTTATTTTCCAGTCCTTTGCTACTATAAAAAGAACTGCTATAAACATTTCTGTAAATATAATTCCTTTTCCTTTTCTCTCTTTCAGGTACAAGCTTTGTAGTGGCATTGCTAGGTCAAAGGCTGTGCATGGTTTAGTGACTTATGAGGCATAGTTCCAAATTGCTTTCCAGATGGCTGAACCAATGCACACACCCACCAAGTTGTCTTTCCTTAACCCCTCCAATAATTATCATTTTCCTATTTTGTTATGGCGGAACCTAAGAATTGCTTTAATTTGCATTTTGCTGATTATTGGTGGTTTATCTTGGATTTCTTCCTTTGAAGATTTCTTGGATTTTTTGGAAGATTTCTTCTTCCTTAGATTTCTGTCTATGTTCTTGTGACAGTTTATCTATTGGAAAAATGGCTCTTATTCTTAAATTTTTGAACTAGTTTCTTATATATCTTAGACATTATATCTTTCTCAGAGAAACTTACTGCAAAGAGTTTTCCTTGTTAATTGTTTCCCTTCTAATTTTAGCTACATTGATTT
>NW_020954553.1:18403290-18407143 GCF_900497805.2 Vombatus ursinus | reverse complement strand
TGTTTGTGAAAAAAAATTTTAATTTTATGTAATTAAAATTGTCTGATTTTATCTTTTCTCTCTGGTTATAAATTTTTCTCCTATGCTTAGTTGTGAAAATATTTTCTTCCTTGTTCCTAAATTTATTTATTTTGTGACCTTTAAATCTAAAGTCATGTATACACTTAGGGGATTATCTTGGAATATGGTGTGAGTCAGATATGACACCATATCTAATTTCTACCAGACTGTTTTCTAATTTTCAGCCATTTTTGTGAAAAGTTGGGGTCTCTGTATTTATCCAACATTACGCTACTATGGTAGTTTTTTCTATATGTCGAGTACTTAATCAGTTTCACTGTTTGAACTCTAATATATGTTTTAACCATTGCCAAATTATTTTGTTAACTTAAAGTCCATCTGTCTCCTGTAATTACTTGGAAGAAATCTCATGGCAGGACCTAAAGGACATGAGATTATTTTAATGTCTATTTAGCAGAGGCCAAGAGAGGAGGGTCCCAGAAACGGGGCTCATCTAACCAAAGGATCTAGAAGGAAAAGCATCATAGCTTGGGGGGTAAAAGTCCATTCATGTGTGTGTGAAGGGGACCTAATAGGGTCCTGGGGCATTTAAGCAGTATGCCACACATTCTTCCAAATACTAAAAATTAAGTTGATGGAGAGGTCTTCCCAGGCAATACCTGATTAGTACCTGATTTAGAATCCAGATCTAAAAATGGCTTCAGAATCACCAACATCAACTTTCCTCCCCCAGGCAGTAACCCCTCTACTTATAGCATCCCTGGCAATGGACATCCAGCCTCTACTTGAAGACCTGCAGTAAGAAGCCCACCCCTCTGCCTAACATTCCTATTTCTGTCTAAGGCATCACCATCTTTCCAGGTACCAAGGTTCCTAACCTTGGAATCATCCTCAGCTCTACATTCTCCCTCATCCAATATATCCAATCAACTGCCAGATCCCATCAATTGTAGTTCCATGACACATCTCTCACATTTCTACTCAGCCACAACTCTAGTTCAAAACCAAATCACCCCTCACCTAGGCTATTGCAATTGCATCCTAATTGGTCCTATTGGCTCTATTCTCCCTCCTCACCAATCCACATTCCACAGGGGTATCAAATTAATATCCCTGACCAAATCATTCCAACTACTCCCAATGGCCTCCAGCATAAAGAACAAATTCCTCTGTTTGGCTTTCAAGGCCGTTCATAGTCTTGTTCAAATCCCTCTTTCCAGACTGGTTTCACATCACTCCCCTTCATATACTCTATTTTCATGCCAACTTGGCCCACTTGCTGTTCTCCATACAAAACATTCCACTCCCACATCTTTAACTTTTTAAAGACTGCCTGCCATGGCTGGAATGTTCTCCCTCTCTTCAAAGCTCAGCTCATGTGCCACATTCTATGTGAAGACTTTCTGATCCTCCTAATTGTTGTACTCCCTCCTACCCCCCCAAATTACATGTGTGTATATATAATATATATGTGTATATATATAGATTCACACAGATATACACATGTGTATATCTGTGTATGTACACATATATAAATGTGTGTCAGTGTGCATACATATGTTGTAGTTTCATGGTTGTGGCAACACTGTCTCAAAGAATTCAGAGTCAGACTACCTCTAATCCAAGTATAGGCATTTACTGAGGATTGACACCCCTCAGAAGCAGGCTAGATCCCCAGAGGAACCAGCAATTTAGTAAGACAACACAGGCAAATGTATAATGTAATTATGCTGATTACACAACAGAAACTATGAATATTAAAAAAGCAGGAGGGAACTGTTAAGGAATTAGGTAATGGGGAGTGGTCCGTTCTATGGTTTGGTGGTCAAACATCTTGGTCGTGCTGCTTTCTGATTGGCTAGCTATGGTGGTCCAGTCTGATCAAGATGGATAATTAGGTATTGTGGTCCTGTCTTAGGCTAAATGGATGAAGTGATTGTGGATGAGTACAAGAACACACCTGTTCAAATATGTGAATTAGATCCTGGGGCATTGGCTAGCCAAGGGCAGTAGCTGTATTGAATCTGGAGGCCTGTGGTGTGGTTAAAGCCAGATAGTGTGGTTAAATCAGGACATTCCTGCTGTTCAGTGGGGCCCAAAAGGAAGTCAGAATGTTGGGGCTGGGGGAAGCTTTACTAGGAATCTATCACATATATTGCACATGCACAAATATGTATTGTAAATATGTATGTACATACATCCATATGAGACCCCACACATATTGTCCCCCCTAACATATTTGACAGGACCTCTGCAACTTAAAGTTTTAGAGAACTGGGGCACTAAGAGATGAAGTACTTACCCAGGATCACTCAGCCTGGGGCAACCCAGGTTGTCAGGACTTGGAAGCCCTCTATCCACACCCCACATTGCCTCTCTCAGAGTGAGTATGTTTCCTTTATTCTATTAGTGATTCCCATATCATAACGCTAGCATTGTATCCCAATCTGTCCTGACCTAACTCTATTCTTTGTAACAAAAATTTTAAAAGACACAGAAAAAAACAGTTCAGCAAAGTCAGCCATTTGTCTGACACAAAACTCATCTCTAATATATCCACCAGGTGGCGCTGTCTCTTCATTTGCAGGCAGCAAGGTTCCCAAAGAAAGGTTCAGCTCCCATGGGGTTCATTAGAGGTCATTTTATCCATTCTCCGCCCCCTACATCATAGCGGATGGCCGTTCCCTAATGTCCTTTCCTCTCCTGGGATAGCACAGGAACAAAAACGCCTCTGCTTAACCTTCTCAGAAATCCAATTCAATAAACATGTATTAAATACCTGCTATATGCAAAGGAATATGTCCTCCAACAGAGACATAAATTAAATAGGCTCTGTCCTCAAGGGGTTTATATTCTAGAGGGGTGGGTGGTTTACATTCTATTCTTTTTTCCATATAGCCTGCACCCTTCCTGTTTCACATTCCATGGAAATCATCTAGTAACTCACAAAGCACCACAACGATGGAGGTGATAAACAAAAGCTGGTTCTATCCAGCTCTGTGTGTGTCCTAACTGTGGCAATATGGCCTAAACCTAGATATGGTGAGCAATCATAACTATGATGACTGGCACCTGGTAGGAAATCTTGTGCCATGTGGCAGATACAAGATGGGCATCTCAGAACTGAAAATTAAAGGGGGCGTTGGTGATTTAGGTCTGGAGAAGGAGGCTGCCCTCAATTCTGCCAGCACCTGGGCCAACCATCCTGAGTTTGGGGATGAAAGGAGGATTCTTCTGCAGCCAGACTAACCTTTCAAGACCACCGTTTCCACTCTCTTCCCTTTTAAGAACCTCTGATGGCTCCAAAGTTCCCACAGAACAAAGTCACAGAATCTGGAGACTCAGAGTTCAATGAAACCTCAGAGATCATCTAGTCCAATTTGAATATGAATAATAATACCATTTATAACATACCTGGAAAATGGTCATCCAGCTTCTTATTAAAGGATTCCAGCAAAAGAAAGTTCTATTGTTCCCAGGGTTGAAGATTCCAATTTTAACAGTTCCAGTTATTAGGATTTTTCTTTCTAATATCAAACTAAAATCTTCTCCTCAGCAACTTCTGTCCACGGCTCCTAATTCTGCTCTCTGGAGTAAGAGGCAGAAGCAGCAGCAAGCATTTAATAATGGTGATGATGATGATTGATGATGATGATGATGATGATAATAACTAACATTTATACCTTCCCTGTTACTGTAGTGGGCACCACCATCCTCCCAATCCCTCAGACTAACAACCTAGAAATCATTCTAGATTCCTCACTGTCTCTGTCTCTGTCTCTATCTGTCTGTCTGTCTGTATCTCTCTCTCTCTCTCTCTCTCACTCACTCA
>NW_020954553.1:18395531-18403226 GCF_900497805.2 Vombatus ursinus | reverse complement strand
CACACACACACACACACACACATCCAATCTCTTGCCAAGGCCTGTTAATTTCAGCTTTGAAACTTCTCTCGAATAAGCCCTTCTCTCCTCTAACAACGCCACCGTTATAGTGCACGCCCTTATCTCCTCATACCTGGATTATTACAATAGCCTCTAATTTTTCCCCGCTCCAAGCTACCCTCCATTCAACCACAAAAGTCATTTTCCCAAGGCCCAGATCTGATCATACCATTCCCCCTACTCAATAAACTCCAGTGGTTTTCTTTTGCCTCCAGGAACAAATATAAAACGCTCTGTTTGGCATTCAAAGCCTTTTATAAACTAGTTCCCTTCTACCTTTCCAATTTTCTTAACACCTTTCTTCCTAAAACATACTCATCAATCCAGTGATACTGACCTCCTGGCTATTCCCCCAATAAGACACTCCATCCCTCAGCTCTGGGCATTCTGTCTGGCTCTCCTTCATACCTGCAATTCTTTTCCTCATCTGTTCCAACTGCTAACCTCCCTGGCTTCCTTTAAGTTCCAACTAAAATCTCACCTTCTATAGGAACCACCCCCCCTTAATTGCAGTGCCTTCACTCTGTTAATTGTTTCCTACAATTAAGTATTTTAATATATTTTATATTATATAATATATAATATATGATATATTAAATATTTTAATAATTATCCTGTGCATAGCCTGTTTTGTATATATTTGTTTGCATGTTGTATTCCTCCATTGGATTGTAATCTCCTTGAGGGCAGGGACTGTCCTTTACCTCTTTTTGCATCCCCAGCACTTAGCACAATGCCTGGCACATAGTAGGTGTTTAATAAATGTTTATTGATTGATTAATGCAGTGCTTATTATGTGCCAGGCTTTTGACTTTTGTCTTGCCAGTGGATGTCGATGACTCTGGAAGAAAAAGTGAGGCTGATAACTTTGTAAAACTTGGCCTCACTTTTATCCAATTCACTCAGACATCACCTCATGATGTCATTGGTCCTCTTTGTAAACAAAGGAGGAACAACAGTAACAATATTATGTACCAGGGACTGTGCTAAGCACTTTACCGATATTACCTCATTTGATCCTCACAACAACCCTGGGAGGTAGCTGCTATTATTATCCTCATTTTACAGATTAGTCAACTGAGGCAGACAGAGGTTAAGTGACTTGCCCAGGGTCACACCGCTAGTTGTTGTTTGTCCTTTGTTAAGAGGACCAATAATATCATGGGGTGACATCGTGACTTGTTTGAGTTGAATTTAAATGAGGCAGAGTTGCACAAAATCATCAGCTTCTGTCTCTCTCTCTCTCCCTGAGTCATCAAAGTCCAGTGGCAGAACAAAAATCAAGATGACTGGCGATGGCCTGGGATGCAGTGAGTGACCTTGGTGCCTTTGATGACTAGCTTTCATGGCCTTTGGAACAAACTGTTCTCATCTGCCCATTCCACCAGGCCAAGTCTTTACATGCTTGGGGTAGACATCTCCCTAACTCACTGATAGGTTTGAGGCTTGTCAGTTACTCTCAACATGGCTTAGCCCATCTACCTAGACAGTTTTACTGGAGTGTGGCCACTGTGCATGCTACTGCTTCTTGGAGCCACTGGCGAAAGTTAGGCGAATCAGGTGGACACCAAAGGTGGATGAGCAACCCTGAAAAGGGGTCTGCAGCCCTCACACCAGAGGAGCTAGTCCTCTTGAACAACCCTCCCCCAAGACACACACACCCCTATTGTGCTAAGCACCAGAGATACAAAGTATAAACACCAACCCTGTCCTCATGGAGCTTATAAGGAGATCAAATCTAATTCCTCTTGCATATGACAGACCTTCAAATGCTTGAAGACAGCTATTCTATCCTCCCTAATTCTTTTCTGTAGACCACACTTGTCCCATTCCTTCAACCAATCTACAAATGACATGATCTCAAGACCTCTTACCATAAAAGTCACCCTAGTCCATTGGAAGGTATAAAACTCCAAGTTTTCAAAGTCTTCCCTAAAATGTGGTACCCAGAACACAATATTCCAGATATAGTCTCACCACAGCAGAGAACAACAAAATGATTGTCTCCTTTGTTCTGGGCATGTCGGTGTAGTTTATGATTATGTTAGCTTTTTGGGAGGCTGTCATGTTTCACTTTTGACTCAAATAAAGGTGCTCCCTCTTCTCCCTGTTTTCCCCTCCCCCCCTTCAGCCCAGGAGATAGCCTTGTGGTTGGAAAAGCAGGATGGGGGTATCTCAGGTTATGAGGGAGAAATCTGTACTTAGCTCCAGTTTTCCCATGATTCTAGCCAGGCACTTCCCCACTCAGCACCTCAATGTCTTCACCTAATTTTGACTATCTAAGCCCCTGAAGTCCCTCCCAGAATACACTATTCTGTGCTCTCCAATTTAGGATTACCAAATAGTAAGAATTTCAGTCCCAGGTAAAAAGGAATGCTCAGATTTCTCCCAGCACTTTGCCTGGACATTGCATATTTCTCACTCTATATCAATAGCTGTTTCTGTACTTGTCTTTTAGACTGAAAGCACTTTGAAAATGGCATCTCTTCCTCAGAGCTATCTTTGTATCCCTGGCAAGAGCACAAGTCTTGGAATATAACAGGAACAAATAACTATTCTGCTCTTGAATTATCATAGGCCCCTACTATATTGTTAGCTCCATGAAGACAGCAATACTATCAGCTTGATTCTGCATCTCCTCCAGGATACAGAACAGTGTTCTAAATATCAGTGATGCTTAATAAACGTTTCTTGATTGTTAAAAGCAGCTCTCTTTTCTGTAGGGTTTTACAGTATACAAAGCACTTTGACACACAGCAGCTGAAGGGCCCAGTGAGAACAGGCTTCAGGAAGCCCTTCTCTCCCACCCCTTCCCGTCCAGTTGGACACCTGTCACTGGATGCCCCCTCTCAGCTGGATGGCGAATCCTCTATCCTTCCTGGTCCCTAAGGTAACACAGAACTCTGCCACACTACAACCTCTGGACCCAGCACTCATTGGTCAGGAGTCATCTGCCTTGTCATTGCTTCTGCAATGTCCATAATGACTTATCATCTGCCCTCCTGATTCCTCAGACTTTGCAGTAGCCCTGAAGTGGAACCACCTTTACCTGCGGTGTCTCTTCTAATTCTTGGGAACTCCTTGAGAGCAAGGGCTATTGTCTACATTTTCTATTCAAATCCCTTGCCCTTAGCACAAAGCACAATTAGGCACCTAGTAAGCACTTAATAAATGCTTTTGTATGCCATTTCATTATACTTTTGGGGTTGTCAACAAGCATTTACAAAGTCCCTACTATGTGCAAGGCACTGTGCCAAGTGTTGGGAATGCAAAGAAAGGCAAAAGACAAAAGGAACTCACAGTCTAATGGAGTAGACAACATTCAAACTATATATTCATATATATATTTATATGTGTGTGTATATATATATATACACATACACATACACACACAAGATGTATAAAGTATACATTGGGAGTCCTCTCAAAGAGAACGCACTAAGATTAAAGAGGGCTGGGAAAGACCTCCTCTAGAAGGTGTAACTTAAGTTGAGGTTTGAAAATAGGCAGAGAAGACAGAAGATTGAGATAAGAAGATTTCCTAACTTGGGGGGGGGGGGACAGCCAGTGAAAATGTACAGAGGTGGGAGATGGAATGTTATTTTTTTTTTAATTTTTAGGCAATTGGGGTTAAGTGACTTGCCCAGGGTCACACAGCTGGTAAGTGTCAAGTGTTTGGTCTGAGGCTGGATTGGAACTCAGGTCTTCCTGACTTCAAGGCCAGTGCTCTATCCATTGTGCCATCTAGCTGCCTCCTGGAATGTTATATTTGAGGAAAAGCAAGGAAGCCAATGTCACTGGATCGTGGAGTACATGGAAGAGGACTGAAAAAGTAGGAAAGAGGGCTTTGATAGAGGATTTCTTAAGATTCTGGAGATGATAGGGAGTCAATGAAGTTTATTGAATGGGTGGAGGTGACATGGTTAGACCTATGCTTTGAGAAAATCAATTTGACATCTGAGTGGAGGATGGACTGGAATAGGGAGAGATTTGAAGCAGAAAGACCAACAAAAAGGCTATTACAACAGTCCAAGGGTGAGAAAATAAGGACCTACAGGAGCATGATAGGGCATTGTCAGAAAAGAGAAGGGAGTGTATATATATATATGAGGAGGTAAAATCAAAAAGATTTGGCAATAGATTGGATATGTGAAGTGAGAGAGAATAAAGAGTCAAGGATGTTAGCCTGGACATTAACTCAGTTGTTAGCCTGGAAAACTGGGAGGATGATGGTACCTTCTACATTAAAGTGTTGTTAGGAAGAGGAGAAGGTTTGGGGAGAAAGATAACAAGATCAGTTTAGAACACATTGTCTATGGGGACATCTAGTAGGAGATATTAAATTGGCAGCTAAGTATGTGCTTCTGGAGGCTAGGTGAGAGGTTAAGGCTGGTAGATTTGAGAATCATCAGCATAGACAAGATCACTGAATCCATGGGAGATGGTGAGATTGCCAAGAGAAATGATACTAAATAAATAGTATAGAGGGGAAAAAAGAACCCAGATAGAGCCATGTGGGACACCTACGATTAATAGATATGACACATATGAAGATCCAGTGAAGTTTGGATTCAGTCAAAGGACCCCACTTGAGGACCTAGAGGGCCATACGTGGCCTCGAGGCTGCAGGTTCCCCACCCCTGATGCAGAGGAATTTGCCTTGGCAAGGATAGGGATCGCCTTACCATGTGAAAATGACAGTAGAGACAGTGGAAGAAGGACACTGAGTGACGTGAGGTGAAGAAGAGGGGAAAAGAGGGACTCCTCAGCAAATGGCCTTCATTTTTTCAGTGAAATATGAGGCACGGTTCTCAGCTGAGGATGTAGGTGGAAAGAGAGTTATGGGAGATTTGAAGAGAGATGAAAAGGCTTAGAAAAACTTTTGTGGTGAAACAGTAAATCAGTTAGGAAGATATAAAACTACACGGGGGCAGCTAGGTGGCGCAGTGTATAGAGCACCGGCCCTGAAGTCAGGAGGACCTGAGTTCAAATCCAGCCTCAGACCAAACACTTGGCATTTACTAGCTGTGTGACCTTGGGCGAGTCACTTAACCCCAATTGCCTCACCAAAAAAAAAAAAAAAGATATAAAACTACAGCTTTGCTGCAGTGAGAGCCCAGTTGAGATTTATGTAATATAAATTTGAGTGGATAGAGTCATCGTGATTTCATGATTTTCTCCAGCTTCAGTGAGCAGCCTGTGAGAAGGAGCAAGGGCAGCAGATGGTGGGAGTAATCCAAGGCTGAGGCTTAGCAGAGCAAGATTGATGATAAGATATGGGAGACAGGGACTTAGAGAGAGAAGGGACTCAAGAGAAAAGAACAATGTAGAATGGAACTGGTGACCATGCGGTCAAGATAGTGAAGTGAAGAGAGTGTAACAAGCACAGGGATGATGCCCTGGGGAAGAACTGAGGAGTTTAGGAATTTGAGGTCATAGTGAGGATTAAGAACAAAGTTTGGAGTTGCAAGGCAAAGGGAGAGGTGGAATGACAATAGATTGTGATTAGACAAGGGAATTTCAGTGTTCAGGAATGTGGAAGTGGTTCATTTGTGGGTGATGGCAAGATGAACTATCTCTGTGTTACTGAGATGGGGAAGAGGAAGTAGGTCATGGGAAAGGAATGAGCAAGCCAGGAAGTTGAGGTTTTTGAGGGAATATCAATACATATGTTGAAATCCTAGTATGAAGGCAAGAGTTGGGAAGGAGAAAAACTGAGCCAAGCTCATTGCACTCATTGAGGACAGAAGGGGAGTGTCCTCGAAGTCAATAGACAATAGCTACCAGGATTTTAATTGGGTGGTAAATAGAGTTTGAATGAATCCCAAAGGAGAGGCTACTGAGGGATGGGAGTAGAGGGAGAGCTTGAAAGTGGCCATTAGGAGTACAGAACATTCCAACTCCCCAACTTCAACCAGTGAAGGGGGGAGAGGAAAGAAGAAATGAGCAGAAGTGCCACCAGTGCTGGAAAGAGTGGACAATGAGACTATGTCATCATGGGGAGCAGGTTTCAATGAGATCCTGAGAGAGAAGATGGAAAGAGTAAGAAAAGGGATTTAAGATGAAAGCAAGTTTGTTACCTATGGAGCAAGCATTCCAGAGAGCAAAGTTAAAGGAATGGACAATTTTAAAGTGGGAAACTGGAGAGGGGAGGGGTTGGGTGGAATAGAAAAAAGGGAGCAGGCAATGGGGGACAGTTCAGAATCACTGGGATGTGGAGGGTATGAGTGGGCCCAAATATGTTAATAATTGAATAATGAGTTCAGGTAGGTTATCAAAATCCCTAGGTGTTCGGCCTCCAGAGAGATAGATTCCTCTCAGGGTGTTAGTTCAAGCACAGGGACCAATGAAGGAGTAGATGATGTTTCTCACCTTCCCCCGGAGCCAAAGGAGGCCAGGCAAAGAAGGGAGAAGGATGGAACAACGATATCTCTCTCCCTCACTCCAGTCTGTAGTTGATGAGACCAGTGTTTGATGGAATGGTGTCTTTTTCCCTCCTCTGAAACCCTCACAACATCCCTCTGAAGGAGGTGCATGTATTATTTTCCCCCTTTACAGATGAGGAACCGGAGGTTCAGAGAGGTTTAGTCATTTGCCAAAGGTTAAGTGGAAGCTAGATAGCATAGTGCATAGAGTGTTGGACTTCAGAAATCCTCCATTTAAATCCTGCCTCAGACACATTAGTTGAGTGACTCTGGGCAGGTTACTTAACTGTCTGCCCCAGTTTGCTCATCTGTAAAATGGAGTAGTAACACCACTCAACTGCCAGGGTGGTTTTGAGGCTTAAAGGAGTTCATATTTGTAATGCTTTGTAAACTTTAAAGTGTTATATAAATGCTAGCTATCATCATCAAAGGCCACACAGCTAATAAGCATAAGAACTCAGAGTTGAAGCCAGGTCTCTTTCCCTGTACCAATGAGATGCTTTTGCCGAGTCTTGGGGTTGGAAGGGGCCCTCAGAGGCCATTTATTCTAACCTGAACCTGAATTCTCTAAGACAGCCCCAGTAAGTGGTCAGTCAGCAGGCATTTATTCATCCACCCTCTGCTTGGAGATCCCATGAGGGGGAATTCATTACCTCCAGGTACAAACCCATTCTGCCTGGGGCACTGGGAAGTTTTGTGTTGGGGTTTTTTCTGACATGGAATTGAAATCTGCCTTCCCACACCTGATCCCAGTAGAATGTAAGCTCCTTGAGAGCAGGGGCTATTTCCTTTTTGTCTTTGCTCCTCCAACTCTTCCCCACCCCCTACCCCTCAGTCTAGCACAGTGCCTTGCAAACAGCAGTCACTTGAAAATATTTGTTGAATTGCTAGCGATCTCCAGGACCTGGCACAACACGTCCACGAAACAATCATTAAATACCTAAAGAAAGGAGGGAGGGAGGGACCAATCATTTATTAAGTTGCCTACTGTATGCCAGGCACAGTGCTTATGCGCTTTGAAATTTCTCATTTGATCATTTTAATCCATTCTAAATCTTCTTTTCTGCAGAGGGATTGAGGGAACCACAGGACATGCTCAAGGTATTCTCCCCAGCAGCAAAAAAATCTGGGAAGTGGCGCTCTCCTCACAGTCCTAGTCCAGGGAACGTGTCAGCAAAGCGTGGTTGGGGTGAGGGCGAGGAGCGAGTGC
>NW_020954553.1:18388518-18395473 GCF_900497805.2 Vombatus ursinus | reverse complement strand
GAGCCAAGGCAAAAACGCAGGGAGCGGGCAGCCAGAGCCACTTCACACTGCCGTTACCCTGCCAACAGTGGCGTGAGCCTGGCGCACGTTCTCTCCTCTCGGTTACCATGGACACGACACCCCCTTCTGCAGCCTCGCTTTGGTTTCCCGCCCGCCCCCGCCGCAGCGACTCCCAGGGCCCTGCGGCTCTGGTTTCCATGGCAACACAGGAGGCCAAGTCTGAGGCTTTATTCACCTTCCTGGTCATCCCAGGACAAAGTGTCTCCTTCCCCCTCAGTTCTCTCCATGGATCCAGAACCTGTCTGGGTCCTCCAGGGCACTTTTTGGCCTTGGGCAGAGTTCCTTGCTTCCTCACTGAAATAAGAGACTGAGTCCATCCTTCCCCAGGGAGTTGAAAACACTCTAGGTTCTCTGACATCGCCTGTGCCTCCCTCTCCTGAGATAAGGAGATGAACAGGGTCACCCTCTCCAGTCACAGATCTCAATTGCCTCTCCCTCCTGGAAGCATGCTATCTCCACAGGCCACCATCAGCTCCCTGAACCCTGCAGTCTGGGCTCATTTATCAACATAATAGCAGCATGGAGTAAACTGAGGCTGAGGCACACCTGAGATTAACCCCAAATCTGAGCAGAAACCAAGAGCCCTAAATCCACTGGACTTTCTAAACTGAACCAAGAACCCAGGAGTCTTGCCTCCCAGGGAACCCCAAAGTTAGACACAAAGCCCAAGTAGTTCTTCCCTCCCCCTGGGGCTCCAGAAACAGAACCTAGAAGTCCTACCTACAAGACCTGGTGCCTGGCAACAGCTCTATGACCTCAGGCCCAGGACCTAGAGCAGATGCTTGCAGGCCAACTCCCCTGCCCTCTGGGGGCTGCCCTCACTGATCATGGCAGCCAGCACCCCCCAGCCTTTGTCACTCTTTGAGGCTGACTCCACCTGGGCTCTCATCAAAGACAAGGTGGGGGAACCGAGCCAGTGAAAGGGGCTGAATCTTGGACAGCTTTGGGAGGGACAGGTCGAGGGATGATGCCCCCCAGCTCTGACCCTTGCCCAACTGCTCCACAGGTCACCGAGGAGCGCTTTGGACCCAATGTGGTGGCTGTTCCCTTCCTGGCAGATGCAGCATGCTATGACCTACTCGGAGTACTGGTGAAGCAAAAGTCAAAGCCACCTCCATGGCTCATCCGTGCCCGCCTGGGCCTACCCTTGCCCCTGGGGCTAGGTCTGCCACGCCGGAGTCGGCGGGCTCTGCTACCCGTGGGACCACTGCCAGGGTTGCTGGAGCGTACAGGACCTGAAGGTGCCTTTGCCCACTGTACAAGGGAGTACTCACCCAGGGGCAGGGCTGAGATAGGCTATGAGGAAACAAGACTGGTAGATGGGCAGCCCTGCCGCATCACCCTGCAGCTGGGGGGCTTGCGCAAACGTGTGGCCTTTCTGCTACTCCCACCAGGTCAAGTGAGCCTCCAGCCAGCCCTGCCCTGGCTCCGTGGCACCCACAGCATTTATGTCATCTACCAGGTTTTCTCCTGCTCCTGGCTACAGCTGGGCCTTGCACCCACAGCCTGTGAGCCCCGCCAGCTGCGCCTTCATTACCCCTTGCCAGTGGCGTTTTCTTGCCTCAAGTTTGCACTTCAGCCCAAGGGTATGCTGGGCCCACAGAGGCCCCTGACCGGGGACCAACTGCCTCGGAAAGCCAGCTGGGCCCGGCCAGGTCCAGTGCTGATCCCATCCCTAACCTCAACTCTACCCAGTACCCTTCCTGATACTGATGCCTCACCCTGCCAACAGCCACCCACACCACCCAGCCAGCTTCCCCCAGAAGGACGGACAACCAGGTTCTCTTATAAGGGCCACAACCCCTTCCGAAGGGGGTCAAACACGCTGTGGGGTACCGGGAAAAAAAAAGGTACCGAGGGAGTCAGGTCACAAGGCCTTAGAGGAAAGGGCTGGGGCATGGGACGAGGGCAACAAAACTAACTAGGCTATGGGATCTGAGTCCTTAGAGGACGGGACAGGTCACAGAGTTGAGGGCATAAGATATCAGGACTGTGTTATGGGACCTCAAATCCTTGGAGACCTGACAAAGGTGTAGGGGTCAGGGTGTGAATGGAGCCCAGGCCCTTTGGAACAAGAGTCCCTGGAAACTTGAGGAACAGGACTAGTTTATGAGGCCTAGGATGGGAGGGAGAGAGCTCTGGGGGAACACGTATAGCGGGTAGCCAGAGGAGCATTAAGTTCAGAATCTAAAAGATGGACATTATGTAAGGTTCAAGGCATGAGGTTATGGGGGAGGGAATAAGGGAATAAGCATTTTATTAAGCAACTACTATGTGCCAGGCACTGTGCTAAGCACTTTACAAATATTATCTCATTTGAATAGGGTACATAGGTTGGGCAAGAGGACCTAGTGGATGGGTTCTGAGGGACCACTGGTGAGGTGAGCTGTGACAGTATTTTCCCCCCACCCCCAACAGAGAACTGGCTCTTCAGCTCCCGAAACCTCTCATCAGGGAACCAGGGTGGGGGCCCAGGGGACCCGGACCGGCACTCCATGTCCCTGCCTCTGCTGCAGGGCCTATCAGCGGAATTTGACAATGATGACTAAGGGGAAGGGGGATGCAGGAGGAGAGGGGCTCAGCCCCAAGGGCTTGGTGCAAGGAGCCTAGTCCCCAATAAATACCAGCTGCTACTCCCCAAAACCACCCCAGACCAATACTGCCTCTTTCTTCTGGGTGATGGGTGGGTGGGCCAGAGCCCCAGGAAGCCCAGGGTTTAGCTCTAATTAACCCTTCCAGGCCTGAAATCTCAGGTTAGGGGCCTGGGAGAAGAAATGAGGCTGCCCACTCCTAAGCAAGCCTTCATGTCCATGCAACCCTACTCACCCATTCACGAGTCTTGGGAAATACAAAGGAGGCATCAGAGCCGCTTAGACATTTCCCTTTTATATATATTGCAACAAGTTCTCCATAAAACATTCATCTCAAATAAATTAAAAAGTTATCTTCTGCCTCCTTGGCATCTAAAAATGGAGCCCACCTCATATCCAGCCCCCCTCCCTGGGCTCCTGATTGTCCATTGGGCAAGGGGGATGGAGAAGGAAGGACTAGGGTTCAGGGCTGGGCCTGGCAGGGGTCCTGGGACCTTCTTCAAAGGCCTCCAGCAGAAAGGGCGAGGTGACTGCATGGGCCTGGGAAATGGCCGCCAGCTCCTTGAGGAACTCGGGGAAGACCACTGCACAATAGACAGCATTCTTGATGCGCAAAGCCTCACCCTGACGCTCAGCAGGGCTACTCCGGAAGGGCAAGGGTGAGGTCCCCAGAGCTGAATGGGGCCCCAAACTCCCACCAAGTCCCAGGGCCGGACCAGGGCCTTCACGGCCCAGTTGTGGGACTACTTGGGCTGCCTGCCGGGATCGTGTTGGACTGTGTGCGTGACGAAGGAGCAGCTCTCCCAAGGATGGCTTCCGGGCCTTCACTAGGAAGCAGGAGAAATGAGAGAGGGGATTATGGAGGGGCCAAGGCTGAGCTAGAGGTCATAGTCCCACACATACACTCTCAGGGAAACCCAAAATTAGGACACATCCAGAAGCTGGGTTCCCTAAGAATAAACCCAGGACTGGAGAGGGAGTGGAAGTATGAGGATAGTGGGCCAAGGTAAAGTGCTTTCCTGGGACCAGGTCACTTTTCACCTTTCTCTATTACCACAATTCCAGCAGACTAACCACCTCCCCTTCCTCAACCCAATCTTTCACAAGTACTGTTACCCTCAAGGCCAATAGATGGGGAAAGAGGTAGACAACTCTGTGCTCTCCATTAACTCTCCAGTGTACCGTCCCACTATAAGCATTCAATTTTTCTGAAAGCCATATCTGCAGTCACGTCTGCTAAACCAACATCCATTCCTGCCCCTGAATCAAACCTGCCATCTACTTTCTCTAATCAATATGTGGGTCACTGACATAAGATCCCTCAATGTTTCTCCTCATCTTTACATACCTATTTCCTACCCCAACATTCTCACCCTTCCTTCCTGCAAAGAAGAGTCCTCTACTCTTCCAAGACTCATCTGTCCACCTGCCCCCTCCATGATCTCTTATCATCTCCTCCAGGACACTGCTTCCTCAAAAACTACCATCTACCAGTCACTCTTAAAGCCTCATAAATATCTTTGCATTCCAGGGCTACTGAGTCCTGTCACTTCTCTCCGTCTCCCTCTAGCATGCTGCAGTGTAAAGAGTACTTGGTTTGGAGTCAGAGGTCTTGGATTCAAATCCTGGCTCTGACACAACCTATGCATCCATGTTCAAATCACTTAACTTCTCTGGTCTCATTTCCTCATCTATAAAAAGGGGGAGGGAGGTTGGACTAGATCACCTCTAATAGGTCTACCAGCTCTAAATCCTTGCTCTTACACCTCCCCCTCACTTCTGTGACTCCAGTACAGGCCCTCATTATCTCACCCTTCAACTATGCCTGCAGCCTCTTAGCTCATCTGCCTACCTCCCATCTCTGCCCCTCCAATCCAGCCTGTACATGTGCCCGAACAGAGATTATTGGTCTTTCCCAAACACAGCTTGAGCATGTCCATCACTAGTCCGCTTCTCAACAATCTTCAATGGCTCCCCATAAACTACAGGATAAAGTCTCAACTATCCACACCCACGCCAATTATCCCTGGCCACCTACTATTCTTTTACAGAAATTCTCTACTCCAGAACTTTCCAGCCTCATTTCCACTTTCCCAAATTCTCCCTTTCCATCCAGCTGGTCTCCTGTCTCCTGAAAGCTCCCCAGTCTTTCTGACTCCAAACCTCTGCTGAAGTTGTTTTTCCTTCCTAGAATGCCCAACCTTCCCATATCTCCAAATCCTACCCCATCCTTCAAGGTCCAGCTCTCACCTATCTACTCCCTAAAGCCTTCTCTGTCCACCTTTCCCTCCTCTAAATTTAAATAGCACAAGTTGCCTGTACTTATTACAAAGTGATCAGATACTGCCTGGTGGTATTTCTGAATACACGAATATTAGCTCCATGAGGGCAGCAACTACATTTTCTAATTCTATGTATCCTCAAAGCATAGCACAGAGCTTCACACTCAGCAGTCCTTAACAAATGCTGAAATGACTGATGTGACTCTGGGCTCACTTAACCTCTTTTGCTCCAGTATCCTCATCTGTAAAAGGAGGATAATAATAACATCTATATCCCATGGTTAAGGATCACATGAGATCATTGTAAAGCACTAAGTACAGTACCTAGCACATAGTAGGGGCTATATAAATGTTAGCTATCTTCATTATTATTATCATTTAGAAGTTGTAGTCCTCATCATGAGGACTGGAGGAAGTAGGGGCTCAAGACGTCACCAGGGGAGAGGGAGGTGCTGGGAAGATGGAGTACTAACCCAAGGGGTCACTGGGATTAGAGATTCTAGGTAGGGCTTCACTGAGAGACTCAGAAGGATTAGAGGAAAGGTATCAAATGAAGGGCTCAGAGGAATTAAGAATTTCATAGGGCATAGGGCCTGGGGTGTAACACCTTAGGAGGTATGGACTGGGTCTTTGAGGACAATAAGGAAATCAGAAGGATTAGGGGGTTGGGGGAAGAAGGGTGGAGACTTTACCCAGCTGTCAGAATAGTCTGGATTTCATCAAGGGAAAAGCTGGGGGTGGGGGCAAGTGAGAAGCCTCCCAGAAGGGGTCAGAGAGATTGAATCAGAGGTCTTACTAAGGAATTCAAAAGGATTGAGGGGAAAGGACCTCACCAAGGGTATCTGGGCGTCTTGGGACGGATCCAGTCCCAGGACCCTCAGCCCAGTCCAGCTTGCCCCGGGCGATGAGGTACTTCTTGGCTTTGGAGAGTAATGCTGGAAAGTCCTCCTGGGAGGCTGCAAAGCTCTCAATTTTGTTCTTCACTGAGCCCAGCACCTGTGTAGCAGAATTCAATGACAGCTTTTGCACATGCCAGGCTGTTCCCAGACCCCAAAGGCCAGGTTCATCAAATTCTCCAATTCCTGCTCCATGCCCTACAACTGGCATACATTCCTCACTCTGGGTTCTTTGGATGATCCCAGACCCTTACCCTTAACCCCATTTTTCCTCTCTTGACACAATACATATGAATATTCATCTACTGTCCACAAACAGCCCTCTCTTAAACAACCCCATTCCACCACCCAGGATTTCTCTCTTTCATGCACATTAATGAGGACGCTCAATGTGCTCAACAGCACATACTCAGTTAAACGGTAGTAGCCAAGACTTGAATGTAGGTCTCCTGACTTTTGAGTATCCCACCCTTCCTAAGGAGAATGACTCTCCTCTCTTACCTGAAGTAGGGACTTGACACTGGGCTGGAAGACCATGTTGGTATTGAGCAGGAAGGAACGAAGCAAGGGCTGGGGATAACAGGCCAATTGGGCCACAAGCCCCGTCAGCAAGAAGTTGACATAAAGTGAGTTCTGCAGCATGTTCTCCAGTTTGGCAAAGAGCACGGCCATGAAGGGGCCTGGGAACATGGTACACAAGGCTGGCACACACCTCTCAAAATGCTATGGCTCATATTTCTAACATGAGATACAGCATGCACATAAGCTTCAGAGAACTCATTTTCCATACTTCTCCTTTCCCTTAATGATGTTTTATGTCCTCTTCTGTGTAAGTTTACTAGAACTGTGTATTACTGAGGGGAATGATTGGTTAACAGTATACTACAGGGGAGCAGAGTAACTCTACTATTAGTGGAATGTGAAAGTTTTCTTTAAGTGTATATCTTAAGTGATGTCATGTGGAAAAGGAAGTTAACTTGTTCTGTCTGGTTCCTCAGAGTAAAAATTGGAGCAATAGGTACAAGTTGTAGAGGCAGATTTCCACTCAATGTAAAGAAAAACTCTCAAACAATTAGAGCTGACCAGAAGTAAAATGGGCAGCCTTGTAAGTTTACAGGGAAGTCAG
>NW_020954553.1:18378296-18388488 GCF_900497805.2 Vombatus ursinus | reverse complement strand
ACACACACACACACACACACACACACACACACACACACACACACACACACCTTTGGCTGGACACTACTCATTAGGGATACTAATGAGAGGATTCCTGTACAGGAATATGTAACTGGAAGTCATCCCAGCTTGGTGGAAAGAGCACTCCATTTGCAGTCTTAAGAACCTGGGTGACAATCCTAGCTCTGCTTCTTTAGCACTTGGGTAACTTTGGCTAAAGAACTTAAACACTCTTAGCCTCAAGTTGTGCCTTCTATAAAAAAGAGGTAGCTGGACTTCACCATAAGCTCCTTGAGAACAGAGACTGCTTCAGTCATTTTATTTGTATCCTCAATGCCTAACAGTGTCTGGCAAACAATAAGCACTTAATACTTGTTGACTGACTGACTTATTTATCTGTAAGGTCTCTACAAACTCTAACTTCTATGATTCCTTCCAACTGATTCTGTGATATGGGTGATCAGAGAATTAGAGCTAGATCTTAGAGGTCATCTAGTCCAATCCCCTTTTATAGATGAGGAAATTGTGCCAAGAGATACCAAATGACTTCCCCAAGATCACACAAGTGGCAGAACTGGACACATACCCAGGTCTTCTGACTGCCAACTCAATCTTTTTTCCACTGCACCAAGCAGGGACATTGGTCACAAGAAACTGTAGCAGCCTCTATAACTAGATCGAGGACATCTTGGTATAAGAGTCCAAGGCTTTTTAACTCAGCATTTCTGAGTCCTACGAGTTTGCTGCATTCTACTCTCTTTCTTGAAGAGCTAGTAAAATCATTTTGAGAAACCTTGCCTCTAACTCTGGGGGGAAAGCAGGCATCCAGGCCAAGATGAGGTAAATCCAAAGGAACTGGAAAATTCTGATAACCTAAGCATCCAGGTGGCAGAAGGAGAGGGAAAGGAGCCTCCATCCAAGCATCTATGGGGAGCGAGCTTATAAAGGTTGAGTGAGGCAGTAGATAAAGTGGGATAGAATCTGGCCAGCTAGTCCTCTTCCTGACTTGGCTACCAAATCTTCACAGTGGGAATCATTATTTGGCTTCAGATGTAACAATCAGCTTTCCCAATAGAAAAGAATCAGAAGACCAAGAAGGGCCCAGTTAAGTCAATTCAGCTCAAGGTGTTAATCAGGGCACAGAATAGAAACCGAAGAGAACTAACAAAGAAGAAACAAAGGTAGTCAAAGAACCAAATAAAGAGAGTTCTTGGTTTCAGAACAGAAAGGAGAAAAGAAAGTAATTACTTCCTTTAGGAAAGGAAGTAATATCACATAAGGACTCAAGAAACCTAGATTCAAGTTCTGACTGTGCCACTTACTAGCTCTGTGGTCTTGAGCACTGGGTCTCACTAAGCATCAGGTAAGCTTCCTTATTTGTAAAATGAAGGGGGAAGGAAACAGAAGTCAAAGAATAAGAGTTGGAAAAGACCTGAGAGGTCACATCTGAACAATCGCAGTATCCCTGATCAGAGTGAGAGATCTCAGATCATCTCTAAGTTCCCTTTCAGTCCAAGCACTCTGAGTCTTGTCACCAAATGGGTGGCAAGAAGGGTAAGGTGAGGATTCCAGGATGCTATTACCCTCTAGGCAGCATGGCCACCCAGGAAACTGGACCAAGATGCCAACACAACTTGTTACACTAGACAAGGAAGTAGTAGTGAGACTGGACTACTAAGTGTGATTACACCAGACCAATCAGGACAGAAGAAACAGGATGTGCTAAGGAAATTACAAGATCTAGACTCAGGCCAAGGAGATATCAGAAGAGAATAGCATTTCCTGTGGCCAAGAATCAGAAAAATTTGCAGCTGAAGGAGATGACTACAAAGTAAGATCGGGGCAGACCAAAGTCAAGAGAAGAATGTCCAAGGTCATAGACAAAAAAGTACCTTTGTTTTTTCTCCTGAGGACTACCAAGAAGGCATAGTGTAAGCTGCAGAATAAATGAGCAGCCCTAAAGCCAAAGCAGTCCTAAAAACAAGGAAAAAATAAGGAGATGCTGGTTTGAGCCACCTCTGTCCAGAACTAGGTATCCAAGACCAACCAAAATTCAAACAACAAGGAAAACAATTTGGAGTCCAGTAAAAACCAGAATTGTAACTAAAGCAGGAGAGCAAAGGAAGAGAAGAAAGAAACCTGAAAAGGACAGACAGTCCTCTCCCCTTTATACCCAGAATTGACAATAGGTCAATCTCCAACTCTACACCATCTAAAGTAGCCTTTTCCAGGATATATTTTTTGTTGTTTCCCCCATGTTCTTCAGTTCAGTAGAAGGAAACACTTAGAAAAGCTCAGACTTGGGGGGAGGGAGAGATTAATTTGTTGATGGCTGTGGAAGCATACAGTGACTGGGGTGCCCCCTAGTGGAACTTCCTGAAGGTGGCAGCTAATCAGAAGGCCAGGGTGGCAGACCCTTTGCTTTGGTCCTAGAAAAGAGTTAAATTCTGGAGCTGAAGGACCAAGCGACTGCTTCAGCAACAGGGATATGGAGTTTCAGCTCTAATCTAGGTCACATCACATACATGCCTCCCACATGGATACTGGAGCACACACACACACACCACCCACACAAGACATGGCACATATGATTCCTATAGGTGATAGGATATAGATATGCCTTACATAAATGAAACAGCATCTACATGCCTTCTAAATAGGATAAGATCAAGTACAGTGAAAGACCATCAGTAAACCTGAAGCAACACAGAAGACTGTAGATTCATTAGGACTAGAGACATAAATTCTGGAAGGAGGTCAAATACAGGAAGATATGGCTATAGTTCACATGAGGCCAAAACAGATCATTTGCAAAGGGGAAACTCATGATGAGAGAGTGGCCTTGGAACACATATGACATGATATGGCACGGCACAAATGCAAAACATAAGCCAAGAAGACTTACCCAGTAAAGCATAAAGAAAGCATGAGAAATTAGTGAGGGTAAACATACATGAAATGACACACACAGAAACAACATATGCCAAGAGATACATGATAGTGTCAGAATCAATACAGCTCTGGACTAGGAGTCAGGAAGACCTTGGTTTGAATCCCACCTTCAATCCTTGCTATCTGTGTGACCCCAAGCAGCAAATCCCTTAACTTCTTGGAGTCTCAGTTCCATCGTTAATAAAGTGGGGCTAAGAATAGCAACTACTTTCCAGGGTTGTAATGAGGAACAGATGAGACAATGTATGTAAAGTACTTGGTCAACCTTGAATCCCTAGATAAATGTGAGGTCTGATGATTACTATGGTCTGGACACAGATGAGACATAAGCCAAGAAGTCTCATCCAACCCAGTATGAATATAAGCCAAGGCACACAAAGGCCAAGGAACCCACACAAGATGGAAATGGGAGAAATGGGCAACAGCAATAAGAACACACACGGGACACAGCCCAAAGGCATACACAAAACACCAGGGTGAAGGACTCACCTGTGAAGGGTTGGCTGGGCAGCTGACTGGGAATCCGAAGAGGGCTGCTGAGGAGGGGGCCGAGGGGCTCAGGTGGGCAACTGAAGCTCTCGTAGGCTGCCTCCTCCTCTTCAGGAAGCAATGGGGATTCGTGCCGGGAATCTGGCCCAGCACCGCCATTACTCAGTGCCACCTCCAACTCTCTTAGTTCCCTCCCAAAGCCCTCTAGCCCAACCAACCCTCCAATTCCCCCCTTCTGTTCCCCTACTCCCTCACCTGGCCCCCGACGCACTTTCTTGGCCCCCTCAGGCCAAGGTCCTAGTGCTCCATTGACCTGGAGGGAGGTCAGCAAGCCAGAGCCCTCTCCCTCCCCTAGAGACAACATCCGTGCCCCCACACGGCCCCCATCTCCTAGCTCTTCTTCCTCCCCCTCACCCCCATCCTCCCCATCCTCTTCCTCTGGCTGTAGGCTCCGTTTCTTAGTCCGAGGGCCAGTGGGGCCAGAGCCGGGGTCCACAGGGCCAGGGTCAGCCGGGGGCTGCTCCCCATCATAGGGGGCAGACCAGGAACGGCAGGCATGAACACAATGGTCCACGCAGTGCCGAGCCTCCCGGAGATACTCTAGGTAGTTGTCTTCCAGCTCGCCTGGCTCCTCCACGGGGCCAGGCCGGTGGCCAGGGCTGGAGGCCGGTGATGGGGCCAGGCTGGGAGAGCGAGGAGCGGGGCTAGGGGGCTCAGTGCCACCCAGGCTCTGCTGCCGAAGGAAAAGAGCAAGGCGAGACGGTGTAGAGGGACGGGTTACTGTCACCACTGATGAGGAATCTAAATTGGGGCTGCCAGGGCCTGTGGACACAAATGAGGAAAATAAGGGTCATCACAGGAACCACTGTGGAATAGGGGAGAGTTGATCATGGGAGAGATCAAGGCAAGGCAGAGGAGAAAGAGTCAGGATGAGGGAACATGGGAGACAGAAAGACAGATGGGGATATCAGAACAGATCAGGCTTAGTGAATCTTCTTCCACCTCCCTTCACCTTTCAAATCATCATTCCAGCCCCACCCCTCCATGCCCCAGGTTCCAAAGGGGAAAAAGGATGGAGAAGCTGATGGAGTGGTACAGGCCAAAAATAACAAGGAGGGGGCTAGGAAGGGACAGGAGGAAGATGGAGCTGAAATGGGATTGGGAGCTAGGGAGAGCTCTATTCAGAGGCAGAGGCTGGCCCAAATCCTTTCCACCATAGACTTTCTATGTGGAATTGGAGATACTCCATTATAAGCTTCCTCCCAGGAAGCCAGCCCATATTTGCCACTGGCTATCCCCACCTCGAGCCCAGGAAGTCTGCTCCACGTGGGGTGGACTTGGGGCACGATGTCGGCAACAGCGAGGGATCAAGGACAGAAACTTGTCAGCTGCTCGCCCATACAGGTCCAGGTCACGTACGGCTCGCTTCTGGCTCAACATGACATGGTTACACGGGACCAGATACCTGAGGGAAAGGGAGAAGCAGCAGCTTGGGGTCAGATACCTGAGGGACAAGGAGTCTGGAGACACAAAAACTAAGGCTCAGGGAGGTTGTGGGGTTAGGGCCCGGGGAATCAAAAAATATGGGAATCAGGGAAGGCACAGAGGGAGCCATGGATAGGGGAGGGAGGGGGTAGGTGGCTGATGTCAGGAAGAGGACTATTTTGGAACCCTCTCTCATAACCCTCACACACCTAGCTAGGGAAAATGCACAACTGAGCCTACTGAGGTCTCCCAAACAGCGCCCTCCCTTCACCAAGCCCTCTTGAGGGTACACACAGGGCACTCCCAAGGGGGTTAGCTATGCTCCCACTTGTAGTACCGAAGCACCAACTGCAGCACCACATCTTCACAGTTGAGGTTCAGAAGGGTCCTGAAGAGGCTCAGGGAGACCATGCAGAGCTGAAGGGGAAGGAAGGGGTCACTTACTTAAGGGTCTTAACCTCCCACCAGTCCCCAGGCTCAGGGCAACAGTAGAGAGTTAGGAGGAAGAGGTCATCTGCATAAAGTTCTCACTCCCTGCTGCCCGCCACCACCTTTCAGGCAGAGACCATCATGTTGACATGGGGAAAGGAATAATCACCTACAACTATCCCTCCCATCAGCTAAAATAACAACTCACATTTCTATAGCACTTTAGAATTGACAAATGCTTTCCCCACAAGAGACCCATGACACTAGTAAGTATTGCCATCCTTAGGTTACAGAAGAAATTAAGTAACTACCCAAGGTCACATAGCTTGCAAATGCTGCAGCCAAGATTTGAACCCAGGTGGTCTGACTATAAAAGTCTAGTAATCTTTCAAGCGATAATTTGCACGCATACTTGGCAGAGCACAAAGAGACAGCCCACGCAAATCAGGGTAGAGAAAGGCAGCAGGGACCACAGGTTCAAACCTGTGTTCAAAAGGTTCAAAAGGTAGACCCTTCCTTTCATTCCAAAGGGTGATCTGCTTATCGGTTTGAATTTTTTTCTCATTAGCTGTGATGTAACAAATTGGATGTCTGCAAAAAATGCTCTCTAACTCTCTCTAGTTCTTCTCTCAACTCCAATACAGGCTTTCATTATCATTCATCTCTGGCCTACTGGAATAGCATCATGACGGGTCTTCCCACACCAATACATCTTTCACAAACTGCCAGAGTAATCTATCTGCTCAGTCCCTTCCTCAAAAATCAAGTGGCTCCCTACTGCCTACTGAGCAAAGTTGAAATGACTCTCTCTTGCTGGCATTCAAGACTCTTCACAATTTTGTACCCCCTATCACTGTTCTGAACTTTTCCCATCCACAGCCCCCTCCAAACCCTCTGAACTTTATCATAAAATGGACCACTCTCTAGCCTCCTATGAGTGCCTTTGTTCAACTGTTCCCTATGCCTGGAATCTCCTCTCTTCCGTCCTCTTATTCTAGTGAGTTCTGACCAATCCTTCAAAACCCAGTTCAAACGCCCCCTCCTCCAGAAAGCCCTTCCTCACCCCAAGCTGACAATGACCTTCTCTCTCAGACCCCACTCAACAGCCCTCGCTTGGTAACACTGGATATTCCAGTTATCTGGTAGTGTCTCAGGCCCCTACTAGACTACGCACTCTCATGAGGAGGAAGGCAATACAGCACAGCAGAAAAAAAGTGAAGCTCAGAGTTAGTTGTGGGACCTAAGTTCAAATCCTAACTTTGCCAGTGACTACCACAGTGACCGTGAGCAAATCATTATCCTTTCTAGGCCTCAGTTTCCTCATCTCAGAGGGCTGGGCTGGATGACCTCTAAGCTTCCTTCCAGATATAGATCCTGATGCTTATCTAAATTGTGAAGAAGCACAGTGCCTAACACAGGCCACGCACATGGCTTGTCTGTAGAATGGTGAACTGCTTAGCTGAATATCTGCAAAGACTATTCTTAAACTCTGTAACTAAGTGTGTCAAACTATTCAGTGACACAATGTAGCCGAATATCTTTCTACGAAGAGATTAGGTAACCAGGAAGTTTTGCCCTAGGAAGTGGGAGGAGCTTCAGACAAGGAGAGATTCTGAGTCATCTTCCTTGCTCTACAGCATGGCTGCTTAATGTTTTGTGACTATCGGGTAAAGCCAATGGACCCTTCCTCACCATAATATGTGTACTTTTTAATTAATAATTGAAGGAAATGCCAAATTTCAATTCGAGGTTGGTGAAAATTAAGATGTATTTTTTTTTTTATTTTCCAAGTTCATGGATTCCCTAACATCTATCCGTGGACCCTTTGTGGTAGAGGTGGAGGGGTAGGGGGAGGTTTATGGACCATAGGTTAAGAACCCCCTTTCTAGAGGTATCAATCAGGAAAAATACAAAGGGGTGAGACAGGAAAAGGAGGCTGGGGAGCAGAAACTAGGAAGCCCTAAGAATTCTGACAGGCAGGGAGGGGGAGGGGAGGCAGGGCAGCACACCCAGGAATGGAAAGGCAGTGCCATGAAGTATAATTACGTGTGCAGATGTCCTTAAGAAGCATTGGCCCAGGGGTGGAGGAAGACATAGCTCCTTTACAGATGAGCACAAGGCTCAGCACTGCCTAATATTTTCTTTACTCCTGAAGAATCCCCACTCCCAAGATCTGTGGAGGCAAGAGCGCCTCTGCAGCCGCAGCAGCCAATTTCTCTTTGGCTTCTGAGGTTCCTCGATTCCCCCAGATTCTCTCTGCCTAGGTATGGCAGAATCTCAGAGTTGCATGAGACCTCTGAGGTCAGTTAATCCTCTCTACAAGAGACCCAACAAGTAGGCTGCCAGCCTTCATTTGAAGACCTCTTGAGGCAGGTCATTCCACTTTAGGAAAATTTTAATTGTTTGGTATAAGGCAAAATTTTCCAAATGAAACCTCCCTCTACAATCTCCCTTCATTATTCTTGCAAGGAGAAGCCCAATCTCCCTTCTACATAAGAGCCCAACACATACATGAAGAAAGTGCCATACCACTCCTAAATCTTTGCTTCTCCAGGCAATCCTCAGCCCATTCCATCAATCCTCATAGGGCATGAAACTGAGGGCTTTCACCATCCTCATTGCCTTCCTCTAGACACTCTAATTGCAATGCCTTACGGAAAATGTGGTGCCCAGAACTGAATTCCAGCTACTGTCCTTCCCCTTAGCTCAATGGCTGAGGTTAGAAGTTTTCCAAAGTGTGAAGCAGAAGAAAGATCATTAGCTCTGGGGTCAGAAGACCTGGTTCAAATTTCAGCCTTGAAGGTCATTTACTACTTCTGGACCTAAGGTAAACCATTTGACCAGCCTTGGTCCAGGTTTCCTTATTCATAAAAATGAGACAATTGGATTAGAAGAACTCTATGATTCCTTCCAGCTTTAAGGGAAAGAAGTTAAATCAGAAAAAATTGAGAACACACACTGTCAAGTAACAGATCTTGGAGAGAGAATTCTAAGATGCTCTTGGGAAGACCACCTTCCAAAGCCAACCAGCCTAGGAAGAGCACTGGACTTTGAGAGAGGAGGTTAAGGCCTGGCTCTACCACTTCCTAGCAGCATCAAAATTATCAGCTTTTTTGAACCTCAGTTTCCTTATCTATGAGGAATTCAATACCAAAACCTCAGAGTTGTGAGGTTCACATGAAAGTTGGAAAAGTTGGGAAAGCTCTTTACAAACCTTACAATCCTATATAAATATCAACTGTTATTAAAACCAACAGCAGCTATTAGTGGCCATATGACTATAAGAAAGTTTAACCTCAGGTTACTCAACTGTAAAGGAGATGACAGCACTCTCTACCTCTCCAGCATATTATAAGGAAAGCATTTTATTAATGATAAAGAACCATGGCATGTGAGTTGTAACAGGGGCCTGGTGAGGAGCCCTACATCTTTTATACTAGAACCAACCTAACAAAATTTAGAAAGGCTAATCACCAGGTAAATCAAAGTAGGATGAAATTTTTGGCCACAATTAGTAAAAGCTGTCTATTGAGGTAAAGAAAGATTATAATTTGTGTTTATGGAAGGAGAACCCAACACTGACAACGTCATAGATGAAACAAATTAATAATTTTAAAAAAACCATCATATCTGCTTCCAGGGAGGAAGTAAAGTGGTGGTAGGCCTGCTCTTGAGACGCTTCCTCCACAGGAAGCGTGTTGCTTGCTTGTCTCCAACATCTAAACTCTTATCTCAGGTGACTTAAGAGGAAGGACTGGTGTCCATAACCAGGAAAAGATAGTATGAAGGTATCTTGGGACCCCAGAGGTCAAATACAGATTGTTAGCAACAAGAAAAGCAGAGTTCAACCTCACTCCCATCAGCTGTATGGTATGGTTCCTTAGAGAAAAGAAAAATATTAGTCCCAGGGTCTGGCTATAAGTGTTAGCCTCCTCCTTCCTAGCATCACTGCTTTGCAATCCTATTTCCCCTCCTAGGTTATTATTTCTATAAGAGCAGACCCAGTAACTTAATAGACTTCATATCCCGCACAAAGCCTGCTAATGGTAGATGTTCAGTAGGTGTTTGTTAACGAACGTGGAAAACTAAAAGTAGCCTGATAGCTACCCCTTGGACCAAAAAGCCTTTCAGGAGACTGAACCTAAATGAGTTATCAGCTTATAACAAAAGGTTAGAAAACTTGAATTCATCTAAGTCATTGCCATTAGAAGTGGCTATCGAGCATGCATAAGATGAATGAGGACAGAAGATCCAGTAGATACCTTAGAGACTATAGATCTTCTCAGGATGAGGAAAAAAAGTGGAGAGAATAATTATCTCCTGAGGACAGTAACAAGCAGAGGCATTTGGAAAATCTGTGCAGGCATGAAGCCAAAGTGGAAAATCTAAGGCCCAAGGAGGATGGGAGCCTTGTTCAGACATGAGATGATGCAAGGTGGGTCAAAGGATAGCAGTAAGGATATGGGAGCAGACAAAAATCAAGAAGCACCCTGACCTAGGGGCAGCAGCCATGATCAAGGACAGGAGTTGTACCCGTGAGTTACTGTTGATTCGTGAGACGAGGGTGTCAAGGATGGTGTGAGCATCATGCCGGTGGAGCAGCAGGAAGCGCAGGAAGGTTCGGAGTAGGGCAGGTTCGGATACGCTGCGAAGGAATAGCTCCAGGTACGCTGTGCTGGCAATCATCTCCTCCACAGAGCTCTGGGGGTGGGGCGGGGTGAGGGGAAGGGGATGGGAATCAGGACCCCCCTACACACACATATCCCAAGTTGACAACTATTCCCCAGAGTAAATATAGGGGAAGATGGGAAGAGAGTGTGTGTATTGGGGGAGGGAG
>NW_020954553.1:18368280-18378263 GCF_900497805.2 Vombatus ursinus | reverse complement strand
GAGAAAAGGGAGGAGGAAAGAGGATAATCTTCCACCACCACCATCCCCAGGGCCAGGGGAGTCAGAATAAGACTTAAAGACATACCCAACCCCACTCCCAACCAGTCCCCACCTCCTGTCCTGCTCCACACCTTGTGCAAGGCGGGGCCCATAACGGGTACCAGGAACCCATTGTGAATGTAATCGACCAGCTGCTTCTGAACCATTGGGTGAGCCACCTGCAGGGGATTGATGGTGAGGGAGCTGGCAACCTGGCCCCAGGACACTGACGAGTAAAGGGATTACAGAGACCTCCAGAGACACCACACACACGCACACACCCAGAAGAGCTCCCAGAAAGCATTCCAATCCCTCCCTACCACCCTAAAGGACACATTCACACACAAAGGTCCCTTATAAACCCCCTTCCACTTGGATAACTGAGATATAGAACTTCAGGCAAGTTTCCCACTGTCCCCCATCCCCCTGCTGCTTCTTGACTCCCCTTACCTGAATGACAGCATTGCAGAACTCCAGAGAGCTCATAAAGAGTGCAAGGGCTGGCACACCTAGCCAGTCTTCCCGCCTCAGGCAGTGCCAGTCATCCCCCCGAACCTCTATCTTTCGGGGTAAAGATGAGTACAGAGCACTCAGTCCTGTAGCCAGCACCTGGGACCATAGTAAATGAGGGGACAGCCTGGTTACCAGATGATTCATACCCCACCAAAGCCTTCCCTGACATAAGTGGCTAGCTCCCTGGGAGATGTCTAAGGTGAAGGATGAAGGAGAAAAGGAGGAACAGGACCCTGGGGCTCACCCTTGCCTTTTCTACTTCCCCTAGAACTGGGCCATCACACATTAAGTCCCTCCCCTCGCCCACTGTGGGGGAAAAGGGGTCTGACCGGGCAGAAGTAGGAGTGGTCAGCGATGTATTGGCCCACGGTGGGGCTACCAGCCGACAGTGCCATGAGTAGCAGCAGAGCATCTCGGGCTTGCTGACCCAGCGTCCCTTCACGGTGCACAAAAGGGACGAGGCGGGAGAAGAGCAGCAGGCGAGGTGCAGCTCCTGGCTCAGGAGGAGGCTGTAAGAAGAGCTCAAGTAGTGCAGGCTCCCGAGCCACGCACACACACAACTGGCTGAGCAGGAGCACAAGGCCAGCATCCAGTGCAGGACTAGTGGGAGGACCACAAGCTTCCAGCAAGGTCAGCAACGCCTCTCGAACTGGCTGGTGATGCAGGAGTGGCTGCCGGGCCTCACTCACCAGCATTTCGAACAGCTTCAGCTGCTCAGCCCGCCTTTCCTCGGCCCCTAGCCCATCCCCAGGCCCATCCCACTGCAGCTGCCAGGCCAGCACCCTTGCTAAAAGGTCCTCACGAAGGGCAAACTCCAGAAGGGGGCCTGGGGCTGTGGGAGCCGAAGGGGTCACACGGTCTTCCACCAGCAGCGTCAACATCTGGTACATGTGATTGTGCACAGCACTGAGGTCATCTGACCCTCCAGGGGTTGCTTGAGGGGCCCTCCGCTCCAGGATCCTGACTACCTGCAAAACACAGAAGAGTCAATTGGAGAATTACAAGTGCACTTCCTGGGACCTTCTCAGGAACTCATCCTGCAGGCACTACCTCATGATACCTATACAGGAACAAGGTACAATCTTAGAAACCAAAACCAGCTTCCCTTTTTCCCCACCCAAACACTCATGTCTTCTTTGGCTTCCTAATCCCATATTTAGGGAGGGACTCACTAAGGAAGGGTACAATACAGGCAGAAGGAGTGGTTCAAGGAGGAAAACTAAGGAAAAATGACACGGGGTGCATACTGAGTCCAGTAAGGACTGGAATAGGGTCACTGAGCAGAAGCAGGCCAGAAGGACTTTGCACAGAGGCAGATGAGCAAGTGGGGTCCTACCTGAGACCAATGGTTCTTGAAGACCATGAGGCAAGTCTCTGGATCAGCAGTAACAGGAGCTTGTAAACTGGTAGTTTGGGGAGCACGGTGTCCAGGGCCCCGAGGGGCCAGTTTGCTCAGCCAACTCATCTTCTCCATGGGGTGGAAGGGTGGACTGGCTGGAGTCCCAGGGACCACACTCCTGGGGTTCGCCAACTGAGGGCTCCCTCCACTTGTGGTTCCCACTCGCTTCATCCAGTTTGGAGAGATCCACAGTCTTCCATGGTGCCAGGGGCATACATCAGACTGCAGGGATAAAATAGAAGTAAAAGCTGAGCCAAGTACAATATAGGCCCAGTCAGAGTTAAGAACCTGAGGCAAAGTTTAGAGAGAATCTGGCATTCCAACTGAAGGAGGGCACATCAGCAAAATGGAATAGGGGTAGGTAATAATATCTTAAGTTTTCTTAGAATTGAGTTTCTCAACACCTACCTACCTCCCCATCCCAGTGTGGTTGAGTACAGAGAGACTATTTGTCCTACCGATTTTCTTTATGTCTGCTGCCTGAATGGAGGCTAACGCTTGCACCCTGCCACATAAATACACATTTATACAGAATAAATACATACTGACATGTACTCTCTCTTCAGGAATACATAACATTCAGAAGAGGCTCAGGATGGCTACTACGGAAAGGGAAAACGTGCACCCCTCCTCCCACCAAAAGGTGAAGAGAAGTCATATTGTGAGGTAAAGGTGGCACTGAGCTTCTAAGCATGCACACACATACACACACATACATACACACATAGTATCAAAGCCACTTAAAAGTCACCATCAGTTATATACAACAGCCACTCACATAGTCCAGAATTACACAAAGTATGAGGAGGAATGAGGGGCATGCATGGGCCTGGATCAGTGGCAAGAAGACCTCAGGGAGGTACCTGCAAACCTGCCAAGGCTAGGCCTCTCTGGTAAGCCTCCATCACCACCACCCCCATTCCACCTCCCTAGGGAGCTCAACCAGGAGCTAGGAGTAGGCTCTACGTAGTCCACTTAGTAAACAAGCCTCTCCTGCTCTTCCCGGAGAAGACTTTGGAGAAAAACCTTCAAAGTTCTCTTTATCTAGGATAGTCTAGGTCCAGCTAACTGCATATGGATATTCACAATTCATTGTTGTAATGCTCACTAGGTATCCTACTCCCCAGTTAATCTATGGGGAGTGGGGCTGGGAGGAAGAAGGCAGTACCTAGGCCAAGGTAGAGCAAGGCCTGAAATTCTTAACCTTCTCTCCTCTCCCTGACCACTGTCTAAGTACAAGATAGCAGTGCTTCCTACATATACTAGACTAGTTCAATGCCAGAGAAGAATCAAGCAGAAATATACTCTCTAAGAAATGTCTTAGGAGTAGAAGAAAGAGTTCAATACCATAGGACCCTGGGCCCAAAAAGGCAGGAAAGAAGGTATAAGAAATGGCCAGTAACCTGAAACCAGGCACTTAGCCAGGAAGTACCAACAAAAGTCACACAGGCACTGAGTAGCCAAAATGCCAACCTGACCACTGAATTCAACCCCTTAGCACTGGGGTAGGAGGGTGTGGCCAAGGCTCAGTCATCAACCTTTGCCCTGGGTGTGGGCCTCACCCCACCTAGATAGGTCTTCAGCAGAACTCATTCCCATTCCTCCCAGAGCATTTGTCAAGGAAGTTCATCTTCCTACAATTGCCTATGAATCAGACACATACACCCCACCATAACCCCCAACAAAATCCCCCACAGCAGAAATGAGCTGAAGTATCCTCTGCAGAGAACAGCAAGGCCAGGAATCCATTCACCTAGCTCTGGAAGAGCCCTTGAATGACCTCACATAAAGAAATTCACAGACATCATACCTCCCACATAGCAACACCCACCCTATCCACAATTCACATACCATAATCCCTACACCTTATTACTCCCCATCCAAATATTATTTAAGTCAGATTGTATCACAACATCAAGGAATCTCTGAGTTGGAAGGACCTTAGAGATCATTTATTACAATTTAAACCTGAAAAGGAATCTCTTTTGCAGCACCCATGTAGCACAGGGAACATATGAGATCCTAAGGTAACTTAAGGAATCAGAGAATCCACCAATTGGAAGAGATTTCAAAAGCGATCTTAAGACCAACCCGGTAAAGAACCCTGTTAATAACATCCCAAACATGTGGTCATCTACAGTGCTGGGCCTAGAGTCAAGAAGACCTGAATTCAAATGTGACCCTAGACAGGTCAATTAACCCCTGTCTGCCTCAATTTCCTCAACTATAAAATAAGGATAATAATAGCCCCTGCCTGTGAGGATCGAATAATATATTTGTAGACCCTTCACCACAATACCTGGTACATAGTAGGTATTTAATAAATACTTCTTCCCTTCCCCTTTACCTTAAGACTTCAATTAAGTAATACTACTTCCCAATGTACTGCTATCTATCACACCTCCAGACTCCAAGCATTTTCATTGGCTGTCACCCATGCATGGAATGCTTTCCCTCCTCAAATTCCACTTCCCAGCCTCTTTCCCTGACTTCTTTCAAGTCCCAGCTAAATTCCCACCTTCCAAGAGGGCAGGGACTGAATATCTTTTACTTTTCTTTGTATCCCCAGCACTCAGTACAGTGCCTGGCACATAATAATGTGATTAATGTTTATTGACTGACTCCCCTATCCTGTACTTCTGCAGGCAATTTGCAGAAATTGATATTTGTTCCTATAAACTTAATCTTATTCAATTTAGGTAACTTTTTTGATAAGATAGGACCAGCCAAAAAACTGGATGAGAATAAGGGGAAAGAGCCAAAGATGATTCTGAGGTTTTGAGATTAGATGCCTAGGAGGAGAAAGGTAGTACTACTTCAAGAAGGGGTTCAGTCTGGAATGTAACAAACTGTAGCTAGAAAAGGACCATTCATTTCAATGATATAGTCACAGTGGTGAATACAAACAAAACAAAATCTCAAATGAGCTTGTGTGAGATCTTCCTTTACCACTTAAAAACTGAAATTGAGCACTGCTTTTTCTCACCCATTTCAATTTGCAATTCCTTTTTATCCTGTTTGTTCTATTCTTTCCTGGGTAAAGTACAAACTCCATAGCCAGACATCCAAAGCCTTCCATAATCTGACCACATCCCAGGTATTCAGTTTTATTTCCTACTACACCCTTACATACAACCTTTGTCCTAGTCTCATTGTCCCCCAAATATACTTTGGCCCTTCCTTCTTCAACACCTCTGTTTGCTCTATTCACCCAGCCTTCAGCACCCTTCTTCTTTCTCTGAACCTCTCTAAATCCCAGATCAATTCCTACTTTACCCCAGAAGCAGGGCCTGCTCAGCATAGCTCTCACTGATCTCTCACTCTGTGAACCACCATAACCCTACAGTCTATATCCCATTCATTTAGTAGATATATACTCCCTAATATTGTTAATTATCATTTTTTGTAGGTGTATAGTTGCCCCAATTAGGCTATATGCTCCCTTAGGCAGCCCATTCCCCTTTTGGACAGTTCTAATTACTAAGAAGATTTTCCTCAATTAAGTTGAGATCTTCCTCTCTGCCACTTCTACCCATTGCTTCTAGTTCTGTCCTCTGGAGTCAAACAGAATAAGTCTAATCTCTTTTCCACAAGAAAGGTCTTCAAATACTTGAAAAGAACAGTCCTGTTGCCCCATTCACTAACATTCTCCGTACTAAGATTCCAGCTTTCACAACCTATAAGGTTATGAGAGAACTCCCTCATGTCTGGGATCTACTTTGGTCCCCCCTTTCCTCCCCCTCAATCTCCTCCCTCAACAAACTCCTTCCAGATCCTCGTCTCTGACAATCCATGTCTACCATATCCTTCAAGTGTTGGCTCAAAATTCACTTTTCTCATGGATTCTCAGTCAAAAGACCTCACAGAAGTAACCTAGTCCAAACTTTGCCTTAGGGAGGAATCCTCTCTACAACACTCAGAAAGGTAAGCATCCAGCAGTCACTTCAGGATTACCTTCCAAGGTACCTCCTTCAAAGAAACTTCCTTGAATGTCCCTAGAATAATTATCTATTGTATTCATTCCTTACATTTAGAATATTATATCTGGCTTCTCCATATATTGCTTACTGATTGATTTTGAAGTGAGAGTACCTGGGTTAGAATATAGCCTCTGCTATTTGCTACCTGTGTAGCCTCATGTAAGTCATCTCACTTCTCTGGTCTCTGTTTCCTCATCTATAAAATGGCAGTGAGGGGGAGAGAGATGTGAGTGAACTAGAGGATCCTCTAAGGTCCCTCCTAGCTCTTGAGTTTCTATGAATGTCTTTTCTCTCAGCTAGATCCTTACCAAAACCTGTACCAATAAAGATTACTGAAATAACAAAAATTTAACCAAGCTACAGTCAATGGCAAATATACGGAAAGATCTGATACAACTACATAACTTAGTCCCATAGAGTCTCCTCACAAACCTGCAACATGACCTTGCCTTCACCAGGACATTATCATCATTCTGTACTTACTCTACCACTAGCAGGTCATTTAATAGGCTTTTTACCTTCCTCACTTTCACCCATGTTGAATATACCATGTTCTCATATTGCCTTGGTGAAGAAAAGCTTCTTTCCTATACTTCTGGTAGGGATTCTCTAAGAAATTATTATTTACTAATGTCTATCACATACTTGTACAACTGACATTTCCCCAAAGAATGGGGAAATACCAGAACTGAGGCAATAAAGCAATTTAGGTGGAGTCAAGCTAATATGGAAAACTGCTGGCAAGTACTGATTATTCATACATGTCCTAGAGTCTTAATGCCCACCCCCCTCCCCCACATCCATAAGTTCAGAAAACAACTTATGGCTCCAAATGAACAAAAGTTCCTTCCAGCAAGGGGGAAGGCGGTGGAGATGGGAGGCAAATGTGAAGAAAACAATTCCGAAGGAAAAAAAAAAACCAGGAGTTGGGTTCTAGGTAAACTTGGAGAAAGGCCAACAGGGTTTGTTCCAGTGATGGATGGCAACTGGCCACATGTGAAGTCCAGTCCTAGACAGAAGCTAGGAGGTTTATTTAACTGCAAAGTTGTACTGGCCTCTATGGCCAGATTAGAGATATCTTAGAATAAACTTTACATGCTCTATTTAACATGACAAATTTGGGGCTGTGAGGGTTGCTTTGTTATTTTACCCTATTTTCCTAAGGAATGAGAAAAGATTTTTTAAAACCTTCACCTTAGCCCAGTCTGGAACTAAGGAAAAGAAAAAAGGTGTATGGGTTACAAAGGGACTACAAAGATTTCACAGGACACATGACCTAAACGGTTTTAGGGGTCTTGGTGTAAGAGTCTCATAAAATGTGATTGCATAATATGAAAAAGTAAACCCATAAGACACCCCCCCCCCTTTCCAGGTGACACGAATCTGGTCCACGTTCTTCTGCCCAGGATCACATTTCTTCATATTCTATGTAACATTTCCATATCACCCATCATCAATGTTGTGAACACTCAATCCTCAAGGTCCAGTCACTCCTTATATATGCCCTGTCCAAATCATTATCACCTGTCATGTATGTCGCCCATGTTCACCCCACCTGTCATGTGTTCCCAAGCCCCAATTATTTCCCCCACCTGTCACGTGCTCCTCACAACTGTCTCACCAAGATGCAGATGTGTGTGTGTGTGTGTGTGCATGTGTGCAAGCCCTCCCCTCTGGGCCTTACACACACATACAACCCCCCCATCCGGAATCTAACACACTCAGCCCCCCTCCCCGGGAGTGCTTTACACACTCAAGCCCCCTCACGGGGCCTCCCCCTCCCAAGCCGTCATCAGGTGCCCCATGCCACGGGCCGGACCTCACCGCTTCACTCTCGCGCCGCCGCTGACCCCGTGCGGACTCCGTAGCAGCCGCCGCCGCCCGCGCTCTCAGGCCGCCGCCATAGCTGTCCGGTCGCCTCCGCCTGCGCCCCGCCCCTCGGGGCGGAGGGAGGCCGCCCCCCGACGTCACCTCGCTCAGGTACCGCCTTGCGTCTCACGCTCTTGACATCATCAGGAGCAGCTCGCCTCCCCATTGGCCAGACCCCGAACTCCAGCGAGCGCCCAGGGAGACAACGGGCATCCCCTGGCAACGGCCGGCGTGTGGGGGCGGGATGTGCACGGGTGGCAATGGCTGAGCTGAACGAGGAGAGAGGGAAGGGTTCTGTTTGGGAAAGGAATTAAGTCCTGACTAGAGACACCTCAACCCCACTTCCGGCCCAGCCCTCCGGGCTCACACTTCAGACTGGGTGTTGGAGAGAGGCGGGGCTAGAAGACTGGGCCAGACTGCCCAAGGGACTAAGGAATGGAATGGGGTGGGCCTGGTTGAGGGCGGGGCCTGTGAGATGCTGGGCGGAGCATGGAGTGAGGCAGTAAAAGGGAGGAACCTGATGGAGTTGGGCCTTCTAAGCCAGAACTAGAAAGAGGCGGAGCCTCCAAAATGCGAAAGGCAGATTGAGGGCGGAGAGTAAATGGGTGGAGCCTATAAAGGGCGGTCCTAACATAGCTGGGCCTGGGATTGGGCAGTGGGCGGGACCTTCTCTGTGTTGTTTTTTTTCTTAAGCTCTGGGGCAAAGGAAGGCGGAGCCTCCTTCGTGCTAGAACTGAAGGGGCTGAACAGGAGGCGGGGCCTCAGCGGGGTGGGAGGGGGCGGTAAGCAGATCCCCATATGACAGGTGAGGGAGGGGCAGCGCAAGGGGAGAGTCCTCTGTGCCTGTGAAGTGTGGGTAGGAACTCGTGGCGCCACCTGGGGTTTCAGCCTCTAGGGCTCAGGCTCCGCTCGGGCTCGGGCTCCAGCGTCTCTGTAGCTAAGAGGGAGAGACGCCGGAGTCAGAGACACGGATCACCTGAAGAGCCGCGCCCCGTGAGACCCCGGGGGGCCTTACCCCTACCCCTACCCCCGATAGCTAGGAGCCAGAGAATCCTCCCCTCCCCTGCGCACCCCCCGAATCCTTTCCGCTTGTGCCCCTTGGAATCTTTCTCCTGCCTCCAACCCACAGAATCATCCTCCCCATTTCAGACTCCCAGAATTTTACGTCCTTCACAATCCCCAGCATCTTCCCCGCTCCCCGAGAAATCCCGGAATCTTCCATCCTTTACAATACCCCAGCATCTACTCCCCGTCCCCCACCAAATCCCAAAATCTTCCCCAGAAATTAACAGAATTTCCCCAGGTTTTTCTTGAGCCCTCCACTCTCTTCCTTTTCCACTGCCTTGACCCACAAAATCTTCTCTCCACAGATCCCATGACCCACCATGTTCTTCCCCCCACATATAGATAAAAAAATTCTCCCCTCCACAAAGCTGTCTGAATCCTCTTCTTATAGCATCCACATAGCTAATCTTCCTTTCCTTTCCCCACCCCCAGAATCCTATTTTCCCAAGAACCCCCTAGAATCTTCCTCTTCCCCACAAAATCCACCAAACTTCTTCCCCAATGACCTTCCTCAATCTCCTACTCAAAGACTCCATCTTTCCCTGTATAGAATTTTCTTCCGCATAGAACCCCCTAGAATCAATTCAACAAGCATGAAATAGGCACCGTGCCAAAGACTAAGATATAGAATCAAACATGGGAAAGGAACACGCATTTTAAGTTCCACTATGTGCTAGGCACTGTGCTAAGCACTATTTCATGTGATCCTCTCAACAACCCTGGGAGATAGGTGCTATCCCCATTTTACAGTTGAGGAAACAGAGAGGACAGAGGTTAAGTAACTTGCTTAGGGTCACACAACTAGGAAGTGCCTTAAGGCTGAATTTGAACTCAGGTCTTCCAGGCCCTCTATCCACTCTAGCACTCTATCCACTATGCCACCTAGCTGTCCCTGCCCTCAAATGGCTAATGACATTCTGCTGGGAGTATTTTTATTTTTTACATCCATTATCTTTTTGAGCTTTACAAGTAACGTGTGATGCAGGAGTTCTACCATTTACATATGAGGAAACTGAAGCTAAGACACTCAGCTTCACCACTCTATCTGCTATATTTCTGTGCCTATTAGTGTGGGTAAACTTTCTCTTCCCTGAACCCTCCACCTCCAAGAATCTTCC
>NW_020954553.1:18359866-18368247 GCF_900497805.2 Vombatus ursinus | reverse complement strand
TCTTCCAATTAATCCTTCATCTTCTTTCTCACAAACTTTACCAGGACATTCTTTCCCTTCCTTCCACCAAAACCCTCAAATTTCTCNTCTTCCAATTAATCCTTCATCTTCTTTCTCACAAACTTTACCAGGACATTCTTTCCCTTCCACCAAAACCCTCAAATTTCTTCCCACTGCAATCCTCTTGTATGCAACCCTCCTAAAATTATAAGATCACAGAATTTAGAACTGGAAGGCACTTTAGTCATTTAGCCCAGTGGTGTCAAACTCAAGTAGAAAGAGATCCCCACAGGTTGCATATTGACTTAGAAAATCACAAACTAAAATTATCTATGTTGTTATTTTTACTTATTTTGTTAAACATCTCCCAATTACATTTTAATCTGGTTCAGGCTGTACTCGGGAATTTTGCCGACCATTGACTATGATACCTCTGATCTAGTCCAACCCCTTCATTTTACAGATGAGGAAACTGAGGATCAGAGAGACTAAGAGGTTTGTCCAAGGTTACACAGGTAGTAAACAATAGAGCTAGTATTTAATCCAGGTCTTCTTGATCCAAATCTATGCTCTTTTTGCTATGTCACACTGACACATCCCTTCTAGGTCCCACATCTTCTCTCTCAGACCTCCCAGACTTTAGAAATCTTCCTCGTCCTTCCCAGATCCATCCCAGAATCTTCACACACAACACCCTTTGAATCTTCCATTCCAGTCTTCCTTTCTCCCTTCTTTTGCCTCTCCCAACAATCTTCTTCCCATAAAACCTATTCAGAATTCTCTGCCCCTAATAGATCCTTCTCCAGGATCAACTTCTTCCCTCCCACAACCACCATAAACTACCTAGAATTCTTCCCTGTGTAGTAACCCCCAAAATCATTCTCCCATGTCCTCTATGACCCTGCTACCCTGGGAATCCTCATCCCCCACCAGAACAACCTACAGGATATCGTTTTCCTCCCTCCTCCCCTAGAATCTTACACACACACACACACACACACACACACACACACACACACACACACGGTGCATGCATTTTTTTTTTCTTCTCACAGACCCCTAGGATCTACTCTGTCCTTACCCCTTATACCACACTCCCCATAAACTGCCCAGGATATTCTTTTTCCACAGGACCTCCACCACTAAGAATTCTTTTCTCTCACAGATGCCTCATAATCCTTCCTCCTCCACTGCTTCCCTAGAATCCCCACTCTCACTGATTACCCATACTTTTTCTTCCGAGCCCATAATCTTCTTCCTTTTCCTGGCCTCTAGTTATTTTTCTCTTCTCCTCAGAGATGCACTCCTCCTTTCTTCATAAATCCTCAAACATCAGCCACAGGTTCCCCAAAATCTTTCCCAGTGATCCTGCCCCTGCATACCCTACCCCAAAATGAACCTCCTTCATCAACCCTTCAGAATCCTTTCCCCCCACCAACTCTTCTCATATCTTCTCCCTCACTGATTTCTCTCCTCTTTAACCCCACAGGCTATCCTCTTCCTCTAACTCTGTAGAATTCTCCCCCCAAAAAATTGACTTTCCCTCAGAATTCTCCACCCTATGGACCCCCCAGAATCTTTAGTCTACTTATCCTCTCAGAATATCCATCTCTACTGACCCCACAGAATCTTCCTCAACCACTATCCCTCAAAATCATTCTCTTCCCATAGACCTAGTAGAATCTTTGTCATCCCATAATCATCCTCCTCCCACAGATACCTGTAGCCAGGCCCAGACTCCAGCACCATGAGTCAAGAGTCCAAAGTGAACACCAAAGAGTCATCTCCCCAGGCATCTTCCAAACCCAGGTGAGAGGGGAAGGGACCCTAAGATATATATGTGGGGGAGGTAAACGGGAAATTCTCTGATAGAACATAGTGTAATGGGAAGGAGGATGCTCAGAGCCCAAATACTTGGGGAATAAGAGAAGGGAAGGTTTATTGCCACTAAGAAACTGAGCCCTCAGTCCCATAACCCTCTCTTCCCCGGGGCCTTCTTCAATGGTCATACTCTGAAACTCCCCTTCCACCACCTCCAGGAAGTCAGTGCCTGTCCTGGATCCATCAGGGGACCAGTATTATTGGTGGCTCAATACCATGGTGTTCCCAGTCATGTACAACATCATTATCCTTGTCTGCAGGTAAGGAGAGGGAAGAAGGGCACAGAAAGGCACTTGGCAAGGTCTAAGAGTGTGGAGGAAGGAGAAAGGGAGCTTTCTTGTGCTGCTTTTGGGAGACTCTGGGTGGAATACAGGGGTTTTCACTATTAGGGCCCTGGAGCAGAAGCAGCTGCAGCCAGGTCCCTCTCAAAATATTCCCTCCTCTATCCCCAGAGCCTGCTTCCCAGATCTGCAGCATGGCTATTTGGTGGCCTGGCTGATCCTGGACTATATAAGTGACCTGCTCTACTTAGTGGACATTGCCGTGCACTTCCACACTGGTCAGTGATATCCCAGCCTAGGCTCCCCAAATGCCTTTGAATCCTTGCTGTTCCCCACCTCAAACCTTTGATTCCTGTTGATCTATCCCACCAAGCCCTCTACTCCTATGATTCAATACAACAAACATTTATCAAGCACCTACTATGTGTATAGCATTGTTCTAGTTATTAGGGATACAAAACCAGGCCCAGACCTCAAAGAACATACATTCCACTGGGTGGAAGTGGGGGAGGGAAGGGGGTTAAGCCATCAATAAATAACTTATGCACAGATAATTAAAGTAAATATAAGACAATTTGAGCAGGGAGAGCTCACTAACAAATCAATGGATTGGGGAAGATTTCAGGTAGGAGGCAGCACCTTAGCTGAGATCTAAGGGAAGGTAGGGGTGCGAAGAGGCAGAGCTACAGAGGGAATACATTCTAGGCATGAGAGATAACCCCTACAAAGGCATGGTGATGGGATCAAATGTTAAATACTGTGAAAGGCTAAAAAGACCCAGATGACTTCCCCATTAACACCACTGAAGCCTGCTGACCCCCCTATCAACCCTGAAAACTTGTACAGGCCCCACTCTGGCTCTTTGTTGCATTTCCAATACTGGAGCTGACCCTGATACCCCTTTCTAACCTCAGGGTTCCTGGAGCAGGGCATCTTGGTACTGGACAAGGGCCAGATCTCACAGCGCTATGTGCAGACATCGGGTTTCTTGTTGGATATATTGTCCCTGGCACCCACAGACTTGGCATACTTGCGCTTGGGCCCACATATACCTACACTGAGGCTCAATCGTTTTCTTCGAGTTCCACGCCTTTTTGAGGCCTTTGACCGAACAGAGACACGTACAGCATATCCCAATGCCTTCCGAATTGCCAAACTTATGCTCTATATCTTTGTTGTCATCCACTGGAATAGCTGTCTGTATTTTGCATTGTCACGATACCTGGGCTTTGGCCGTGATGTCTGGGTATACCCTGACCCAGCACAGCCAGGCTTTGAACGTCTTCGTCGCCAGTACCTCTACAGTTTCTACTTCTCTACACTCATCCTCACCACTGTAGGTGACACACCACTGCCAGCCTGTGAGGAGGAGTATCTTTTTATGGTGGGTGACTTCTTGCTGGCTGTCATGGGCTTTGCTACCATAATGGGTAGCATGAGCTCAGTCATCTACAATATGAACACAGCTGATGCAGCCTTCTACCCTGACCATGCACTAGTCAAGAAATACATGAAGCTGCATCATGTCAACCGTCGACTGGAGCGTCGAGTCATTGACTGGTGAGGGTCTAGATGCTGAGAGAGTAGGAGGTGTTGGGGCAAGAGGACGAGCTTAGTCATGAGGACTCAATGACTGTTGTCTTTTGGGGAGTGCTTGCTTGCTGGGGCATGTTAATTGGGAAAGAGGAAGGCTTTGCAAGATATGAAGTATCTTTTACTGGTGAGAATTTAGCCATAGGAAGATGGAGGCTAGGGAGGCATCAGTGGCCAGGAGGTGGGACTCAGGGATGGGGAGCAAAGGGTATGTCATTGACTATTGGAGACATGGTGGCAGGAGTATGAAAGTACAAGAGAAGAAATGGGAGAGGATAGGAAGGCAGAGAAAGCAGAAGGGGAGGACTGTGGAGAGACTTCTCGTGAAATTGGAAGAGGAGATATCAGCCTGGATAATCACTTGTCAGAGAAAGAGAGGCAACATCACATAGTGAAAAAATCACTGGATTTGGAATTAGAGGTGCCTGGCTTTGAGTCTGAGCTGTGCAAGACCTTAGAAATAAGGGTAAACTTGAATAAGGATCTGAGTTATTCTGGATGTCAATTTCCCCATCTATAAAAGCAAGCTGGACTCAAGTCTCTTTAACTCTAAATAAACAGATTTTTATTTAGGAATGGTCTAGACTAGATAACCCTTCTAGCTTTGAGATTTGGGGGTTCTCTGAGTCAATCAGTCAACAAGCATTTATTAAGTATGTATTACATGTCAGGCAATGTGCTAAGCACTGGGGATACAAAGAAAGCACACAGCCTAATCCTTATCCCCAGAGAACTCATATTCTAATGGGGGAAACAACATGTAAATAATCAGATACATAAGAGATATATCAAGAATAGGTGAAGGGGGGACATTAGTGACTGGGAGGACTGGGAAAGACCCCCTGCAGAAGGTAGCATTTGAGCTGAGTATTGAAGGAAGCGAGGGTAACTAAGAACAAGAGATGAGAAGGCAGAGCCTTCCAAGGGTGGGGGACAGATCTTGGATAGCCATGGCAATGAGGGATGGAGCTCTTTTTCAAGGAGCTCCAGGTAGGCCAGTGTTGCTGGATTGTAGAGTTCATGGAAGGAAGGTGTAAGAGGGCTGGAAAGGTAGGGAGGGACCAGGTAGGGAGGGTGACCTGGGGTGATTTTTCTAAAGCATACAACTGACTATTCCCCCTGCCCCTACTGCCCTGCTCAAAAAGCTCCCTTGGCTCCCTATCACCTCCAGGATCTCCTCTACAAAAAGAGGAGAACTAGAATCTACAATCTAGAACTGGAAGGGAACATAGAAATCATGTATATCCCATTAGCACTTGAGCTCCTTGAGGGCCAGAACTTCTCAGTGTTTAGTACAGTGCCTAGCATAGAGTAAAAGCTTAACGAATGCTTATTGCATTTTATAGATGAAGAGACAGTAGCCCAGGAAGAGAAGTGATTTGCCAAAGTTCCTACAGATAAGTTAGTAGAGCCAAAATTGGAGGCTTCTGACTCCAAATCCAGTTCTCCTTCCACCACACTGAGCTTGTTCTCCACAGGGTCCTAGGACTGTTAGATTCCCAGACTTTGGCATGTGGTACACCAGACGTGCCCATGCCTGGGTGAAGCTCCACTTCTCACCTAAACTGGAAACTTCCTGATTAAAGGCAAGACTCAGCTTTGCTCCTGGGAGATGTCAGAAAAACCTGTGTGTAGATTAATAATAATAATAATAGCTGATGTTGATATAGTTCTTTAAAGTTTTCAAAATGGTCTGCATAAATTATCTCATCGGGTTGGAGAAAACTGATAACTTGTGGACATGCACAAACAATAAGGCCTCAGGGAAGAGAGAGATCATTTGAAGGAACTCAGGGTGTTAACTAACGAGAATGCTTAGGGGACACATGATCAGTATCTTCAAATATCTGAAGAGTAGCTATATTATAGAAGAAAAATCAAACTTGTTCTGCTTGGCAGACTTAGGAGCAATGGATAGAAGCTGCAAAGAGTCGGATTTCAGTTCCAGGTAAGAAAATGCTTTCTAAAAAGGAAATTGGCTCCTTGAGAGGTGTCAGTTTCTGTTGCTAGAGGACTTGGGTCACACTACCCCATCTGCAGAAGGGGTTCTTATGGAGGTATTGGTTAGACTAGATAAGGTCAGACTATTAGCCTCCACAGTCTGAGATTATGTGATTATTGAAGGAGCCAAGATGTGATCTGGTCCCCATGAAGGAGTAGATAATATTAGGCCAGGCAGAGCATCTGGGCTTGAGCAGAGGCAGCGAGGTGTGGGTCATGTGGTAGGGGAAAGAGTCCATCTGCCCACGGCCCACTACCACCTCTGTTACCACTCTAGGTACCAACACCTACAGATTAACAAGAAAATGACAAATGAGGTGGCAATTCTGCAGCACTTGCCTGAACGCCTTCGGGCTGAGGTTGCAGTATCTGTGCACCTGTCCACCCTAAGCCGGGTGCAGATCTTCCAGAACTGTGAGGCCAGCCTCCTGGAGGAGCTTGTACTAAAGCTGCAGCCCCAGACCTATTCACCAGGAGAATATGTGTGCCGTAAGGGTGATATTGGCCGTGAAATGTACATCATCCGGGAAGGCCAGTTGGCTGTGGTGGCTGATGATGGTGTTACCCAATATGCAGTACTGGGTGCTGGGCTTTACTTCGGAGAGATTAGCATCATAAATATCAAAGGTGAGAGAATGGGGGTGGCTCAAATGATAGCCTAGGAAAGGGACTCCTGGTTCCATCTGGGGGGTAAGGAAGGTCTAGATCCTGAGTCTAGAAGGACCCCTGAGAAAGAGATTCATGGCTCAAAGACCTAGGGTGTATTGGGTGGGGGTTGGTGACTCAATTCAGTATCTGGAAAGAGGGGGGACCCAGAGGTGGCCTTTGGAGGGAAGGCCTAAGAGACTGATCTGTCTTACAGGTACTGTGACCAATAAAACAGTGTGTTGAAGAGTTTTTCCTTGGGGACAGGACCAGATAAAAGGTTTTAATGGGTAGGGGGGAGGCTGAACCTTGAGATAGGGACTAGAGGAATTGAGGTATCTTAGTTGTGGAGAAAGAACTTTACTTCCCATATACTTAATAGCTCATTGCTTGGGTCACTCTATACAACTGTGTCCTATCTGCCATTCCACCACAGGAAATATGTCTGGTAACCGTAGGACTGCAAACATCAAGAGTCTGGGCTACTCAGACCTGTTCTGCCTAAGTAAGGAGGACCTCCGAGAGGTGCTGAGTGAGTACCCACAAGCCCAGGCTGTCATGGAGGAGAAGGGCCGAGAGATCCTACTCAAGATGAACAAGCTGGATGTGAATGCAGAGGCAGCTGAGATAGCACTGCAAGAGGCTGTGGACAGCCGCCTGCGTGGTCTTGATCAGCAACTAGATGATCTGCAGACCAAGTTTGCCCGCCTCCTGGCTGAACTGGAGTCCAGTGCCCTCAAGATAGCCTATCGCATTGAGCGACTAGAGTGGCAGACCCGTGAGTGGCCAGCTCCTGAGGAGGCTGGGGCAGGGGCTGACGATGAGGGGGATGGTGGAGAGGGAGAGGCCTCTTAGGCTCACGGTGTCACACACACACACATGCACGCACACACACACACACAGTCCCCCTTGACTTCGGCTTTAGGATGACTCCCTGTGACCCTCACCTTTGGATGACACAAATCTCTGAGGAGCCCCAGATGTGTAGGAAACTGTATCTATAAATACCTTCCATGTCCCAACAACCAAACTACACAAGCAGTGAGAGTGGGAACCGAGTTACTCCCCTTTGCCCAAAAAGAGGTGAGAGATAAAAAGAAATACATGCTTAACCATTCTTTGCACTTCCACAAACTTAGTTTCCAGGACACTCATTAACATACAGTGAGCCTCTGACAAAGAAATGTCAGATAGAAGCATGGGTATATGCTAACCCATGGATAATAAAGTTCTCACATACATTCATGCCAGTTTTCTCAGTCTCTTTGAAGAAATAATCAGAGATCTCTTGCAGAGATAATCACAGGGACCAATTTTTTGTACATGTGCACATGAACACATGTGCACAGTCACATTACATACACATACACTATTTTTTTTCCAAATAGCAACGTATTTAGAGCAGAGTAGCAAAATAAATGACATGGGAAAGATAAGTAGCAACGCATTCTTGGCCTCCCCATACATGAAGATATGTAGTCCTCCACAGATAGGCTTCTACCAATACAAAAGGAGGAAACACTTCCATGAAAAAGCCATGTTTACCCTTCTAAGTCTCATGCATATTTTTCTCTCAGTCAGACAATCCCAGCATCACTTAATCTGAGATCTTTATCACTAAGCTTGCCTTCTAGGAAACTCCAGGCTCCCATAAAGGTAAACAGAAATGGAATTGAATGCATAATGGCTATGTTGCATCCCAATAAAGTATTTGAAACTTTGCAAGTGTCTATGGTGGCTCTAGGCCAAAGAAGGGCTTTTATAGATGGGGGGCAGAGGCAGGGAGCAGCAGTGGAGTATGCCTAGAGGAGGACTTCTCCCACTCTAAGTCTGGAAAGTGAAGAGATTGAGGTTTGGAGACCAGAGGGCATAAAAATTTCTTGAGGCAATCTAATCCAGTAGGTGGAAATAGCACAGAATACAATACCATGGTAAAAGGTTGTGGATGAAACATTAGTGTCAAAGTTAGCTGTCCCAACT
>NW_020954553.1:18343125-18359812 GCF_900497805.2 Vombatus ursinus | reverse complement strand
GCATCCCTTCACTTCTGCCCAAAGTCCTTTTAGCTCTTGAGGTTTCATATCTCAATGCCAGCACAAAGAGCTGCCACTTCAGAGGCATGATTTACACTGTCAGTTGCTCTGACTCTCAACTTTGTCTCTAAGACTCCTACAGAGTACTCAGAAGTCTATTGGAGTTTTAGGGTAAACAGGATGGTGAGGATGTTCTGTAGAGTTAGAAAGGTCCTAAAGCATTGGAGAATTTTTAAGACCTGTGGTTATGATAAAACTGTATTATAGTTCTCATGGTGCCTGGTTCTATTCCAGAAAATCAGTCATTTGCCATTTGCCCCCATGTCTTAGAATGGTCTTCTGACTTCAAATGTTCCTGTATCCTAACTTCTCCCATTTGACCCACCCTGTGTTAGCTCCATTCCTTTGTCTGATCTCTAGTGGATCTAGTGGAAGTTCTCTCCTTTTTGGGCTTTTACTTTCGTTACCTTTTTACCTCTTTACCTTTTACCCTCTTTGAGATTTCTTCTGACCTCTAGCACCTTTAGGAGAAAAGTATTCTCCTCTCTGGTCCCTCATATTATATCCTGACTGTAGGTTGGCCATAATGATCTTGAAAACTTTTTTGACCTTCACTGAATTCCCTTCTAGTTCCTGGTCTCAGAAAATCCTATTCCCTGTCCCTTTTCTCCTTGCCCTGAGAATAGACTCTGAACTTTTAGAATAATAAGTGTGCGATGGGGCAGCAAGGTGGCACAGTGGATAGAGCTCCAGCTTTGGAGTCCGGAGGACCTGACTTCAAATCTGGCCTCAGACACTTGACACTTACTAGCTGTGTGACCCTGGGCAAGTCACTTAACCCCAACTGCCTCACCAAAAAGGAAAAAAATAATAATAATAAGTGTGTGATTTAGAAGGAATCTTAGAAATCATTTTGGTCCAGTCCCCTCCTGGGTAAGGAAATTAAAGCCCAAAGAAGCCATTTGCTTCTTCAGAGCCATTTGCCCAAGGTCATAAATACAACTTAGTGGCAGATCCAGGACTCCAAAAAGAAAGTCTTTAAACTCCAAACTCAGTGATATTTCACCATGTTAACTCACAGGATCTCAGATTTGGAAGAGAACGCATCTTGTCCAACCCATACTTGACCGACCAACATGAAAATCAAATTCAATTCAGAACAAACATTTAGTTAGTGTGAGTACAGCACTGCACTAAAGGACTGAGGGAGAAACAAAGCCACCATCTCAGGGAGTTCACCATCTAGCAAGGGGGATCAAAACCAAAATAGAACAATAGAGTATTATATGAGAAATTGTTTTTTTAGGTCAAACCTATGGTTTTAATCTTCCTAGCAATGCAGAGCAATCATTTGCTCTGCAATTTATAGCTTTAGAGTTGTCTGGGGGCACTGAGAGTAAGGGATTTGCCCAGGGTCTCACAACCAGCAGCAGTCAGAGACTTGACACAATCTACATCTTCCTGACTCCAAGGCCAGCTCTCATTCTCTACACCACACTGTCTCCAGATAAAAGTCTAGCGAATGAGAGTGTGGATTATGTCCATTAGAGAGTTACAAAATAAAATGGTGATGGGAGGTCTAGTAGAGATAAAAGTTCTCTATGGACAAGACTTAATTTGCCTTTATATCTCCAGCACCTGGCAAATAGAAGCACCTAATAAATGTTTCTTGAATTGAATTGCTGAATGTCATAATCAGCTGAGGGGAAAAGGGGAAGGCTTCCTGGAGGTGCTAGCATTTATGTTAGTCTTTAAAGGATGGGTTCAACAGGCAAAGATGGGTAGAGACAATATTCTGGGCATAGAAAACAGGCTAAGTAAAGGTATGGAGGTATGAGAGGATAGTACATATTTGGGGAGGAAAGGATTATCTAGTTTGACTATAGCATTAAAGGGATGAAACTAGAAATTCAGTGTGGTACCAGACTGTAGGGGCTCAGTATGCATTCAGTGGCCCAGGACCAAAATCATGAGTTTACATGGGCCAGGATAAATCTGAGGGACTTTTCATAATCCTCCTTTTTTGCTTCTAACCCCACTCAGGGTTTCCTCTGGGAATAACAGGATTTGCCTCACTTTTACATCTCTATGAAAAAGAAAAATCCCTCAGCTACCATTCAAATACTTAATCTAAGAAGACATGTAATATAGGATAGGTTTTATTTAACCTGATTTTTAAAATTTATNTACTTAATCTAAGAAGACATGTAATATAGGATAGGTTTTATTTAACCTGATTTTTAAAATTGAAAGAACTTATACCTGAGCCTATAAACAAGACAATTCTCTTTCTGTCTTTAGTGAGTCCCTGCTTCCCCTCAGTTACCCATATTGTCTTCCAATTTCTAGAATTGTTCCCTTTTATATGGAACTTCAAAGTCTACACAGAGCATAGCAAAAGACCAAGCCTGAGTTTGCTTTTCCACATTGAGCCTGTCACTTGCTGACCTAGTAGTGGTATTGCTGGAGCGAAGGGTATGTACAGTTTTATAGGCCTTTGGGCATAGTTCCACATTGCTCTCTAGAATGGTTAGATCAGTTCACAACTCCACCAACAATGCATTAGTGTTCCAGTTTTCCCACATCTTCTCCAACATTTATCATTTTCCTGTTTTGTCATGTTAGCCAATCTGATAGGTGTGATGTGGTACCTCAGAGTTATTTTAATTTTATAGGCAACTTTTTTCAAGACGTTTAGCAGTGAAGTGGGGGAGAGAGATGACAAGGTAGCTGGATGGACTGGAAAGATCAAGAGAATGCTCTGAAAAAGAAACATTAGCATTGATTTTGCCTGTTTTTTGTAAGAAGATGAAAAAAACCAGGAGCTATAGAAGAAAAAAATGAAGTCTGAGAAAATGGGAATGATTTCTGAAGCAAGGTCCTGGAAGACATGGAAATGCATGAGATCAGGGGCTCAAGTGGACCAGTTAGCCATAATGAGTAGGAGAGAAAGGTATAACAGATTGGACAAGACCTATGATTCCAATGATAAAGGGAACTCCTTTAATAATGCAAATGAACATTTGCTTTGCAGCAGAGTATTAGAGAGTTGTCTGGAGGCAATGAGCAGTTAAATGACTTGCTTAGGGCCATGTAGTCAATGTGTATCAGATCTTTCCAATTGCAAGGCCAGCTCTTTATCTGATATTCAACACTGCCTCTTACATACTACTGCTACTACTAATACTACTTCTACTACTACTCTATACAACTACTATTACTAGAAGTACTACTAATAGGGACTACTAGCAAGGACTGTATTTTGCCTCTTTTTGTATTGCCAATGCCTAGCACAGTGCCTGGCATGTAGTAGGCTCTTAATAAATGTTTACTGATTGATTTATTACTTATATTATTATTACTATTGTTTTTATCCTAACAAGAACAATTGACATTTATATATAGTGCTTCCAAGTTTGCAAAGCATTTTACATATGCTCACAATAACTCTGTGAGATAAGTACCACATGGATTATTATCATCACTTTACATAAAAAGAAACAGACATACCTTATGTGGTTTGTCCAAGGTCACACGACTAGTGAGTGTCAAAGGTAAGACTCAAACCCAGATCAGCTTGACTACAAGTCATGGTCTTTCCACAGCTGGGCAGTTTGAAGAACAAAGAAGAAAAGACTGAGAAAGCTCTAGGGGTATGGTTTCAATTATCTTAAGGAAATAGGGGGCTAGGTCTCACTTAATTGGAGGGGTAGTCTGATAGGGTTGGTGGTGAGAAGAGAATAGATGACAGACAGATGGACACATGGTTAGATGGATAGACAGATGGATAGATAGAGCATTTGTTAAGCACTTAAAGTGTGCCAGGCACAGTGCTAAGCGCTAGGGATACAAATACAAGCAATCCTATCAGTACCTACCTTCAAAAAGCTTACATTATAATGAGAAAGATAATATGTGAAGGGGAATTGACAGAAGGGAGAGGTGTACCAACCTTGGAATAGTGTGGAGATGACTGGAGTTGGTTTGAGGGCCTGGCTTCTGACAAAATGTTCACCTATCAGAGTTCCACATCTAGGGATATGCTGGAGCGAGCTCCAACCTCTCCTGTTGAATTTTCAGTGTGAGCTGAAAATCCACTAACACTACAAATCAGGGCTTGATTTATTGTTTTGTTTATTGTCTAGACTTAAGAAAGTGATAGAAAAAATGTTAATAATGAAGATTAAACTTAAAAAGTATGTCCAGCACACATTTTTTCCCCCTGAAAGCTGGTTGTTAAGTATGTACCAGAACGCTTGCAACCCAGGCAGGGGGAGAATTCAAAGTACCAGTAGGAGGAAAATGAGAATGGTAGCCAGGGTAGAGGCAGTATGATGTAGAGATGATCAAGGGAAAAAAATATTGCCCTGAGGAATGATATAAAGAGTAAGATAGAATAGAAGAATATTCAAACAGTAGTAAAGGCCCAGCTGAGATTATGTGCCTTGAATCCATAGGTAATGGAATCATCTTTATTTTAACATTTTCTCCAGCCATGCTCAGCAGCCTTAAAACAGGATTGGAGAAATCAGGGGAGTTACCAAGGGATAAGGATTTAAAGGTCAGGAGGGAGAAATGAAGGGATGGAAGGGGGAGGAAAGAGTATTTATTAATGCCATATACCATGCACTTATTAACCATGTGCCAAGCACTGTCTTAAGCACTTTACAAATATAATTTCATTTAATCTTCACAACAACCTCATGATTTATATATATGTATATATATATATACACATATATACACACATACATATATATGCTCTTATTATCCCCATTTTACAATTGAGGAAACTAAGGCAGACAGAGGGGTGGAAGATGAGAGGGCAAAGGATTTAAAAGATTCTGGAGCCATAGGAGTGGCAAACCATGGGGTCAAGGCTGGGAATGAAGGAAAGCAAAGCCAAAGGAAGAAGGTAGAACAGGGGAGTAGAGGTGACAAAACAAAGGCCATCAAAATGGTGAAATGTTAGTTTAGTGTGAATAAATGTTCAGGAGAGGGAAGAGAAAAAGAGATGTCAGAGATTATAATTTCAAGGTTCTAGACCCTAAAGTTGGGATGCAAGTGTAGCCTTTGCCCGAGAACCTCCAGGAATAGGGACCCTTTCAAGGCAATCTATTCCATTTTAGTTCAGCTTAATTGTTCAGAAGTTTCTTCTCTTCATTGCTTCTAATCAAGAATTGTAACATCCAATTATGACCCCATGAAATATGCCCAGGACACTATAAAATAATACCCTTAAATCAACTTTTATGATCAGTTTAGATGAGAGGGCCCAGGGGAGAAGGATGACATAGTCACTCTGTTTATACTGTATGGGCTCAGGTTCACAGTTCTTCCTACTTGTTATCAGCCTTAGGTCCCCTGGGGAACTTAACATCACCTTATTAGCTGTTGCAGGAAGACTCTTAGTTCCATTTTTGTCTTTGTAGCCTTAAGTCTGAGAGGCAGCAGGCAGAGTGTATAGAGAGACAGCCTTGAAGTCAAGATGATCTGGGTTCAGTTTTGCATCTGACGTGCCCTGGCTGTGTGGTCCTGAGCAAGTCATTTAACATCTCAGGTCTCTAGGGCCAAGAGTCTAGAGTCTAAGACTATAAATTGCAGAGAGTGCCAACTTGAATTTATAAAGGGAGTTCCTCCTCCCCTTCCCCTAAGAGTATCCTATACCAATGAAATCACAGATCCATTTCCTATCTGGAGGATAGCTGAGTGGTTACTAGGTAGGGCAGTAGATGGAGTACTGGGCTTACAGTCAGGAAGACCTGAATTCATATCCTTCCTCAGATACTTACTAGCTATGTGACCTTGGGCAAATCACTTAACCTCAATTTCCTCAACTGTAAAATGGGGATACTAATAGTGCCTTCCTCCCAGGGTTATTGCAAGGATCAAATGAGATATTTGTAAAGTGCTTAACAGTGCCTGGCATATAGCAGGCACTTAATAAATGCTTATTTCCTTCTTCCTATCTTAGGGTTTGCAGTACCAGGGCTTCATATGTGCATTCAGACCTGTAAGATATAATAATGACTCCAACCAAAGCCTAAGAAGGTCATTTGAAATAGTGATCACAAAGAAAGTGAGAGCAGCCTTAGGGGCATATAAATGATTCTATGATCTCTTGAGGGGCCATAGCAGGACATGTCATAATTCTAACCAACAGAAGTTAGGACCCAGGGAGGCCAAATCTGGCTCCAATCTACCTTTCCAGCTGTATTTCATATTACTTGCCTCCTTTCCAGCCATATTTCATTTTACTCACCTTAATAATTCTACATTCTAGCCAAATGAGATATTTGTAAAATACTTAGCACAGTGTCTGGTACATAGTAGGCAATTAATAAATGCTTGTTCCTTTCCCTAAACTAGACTGCTAGCTGTTCTTCAAACTCAGAATTCTATGGGAAGGCTCAAAGGCTAGAAGGTTTGTTTCTGGATACACCCACACACACAGAGCTGAGGGCAATACCTCTTCACAATACTGCTCTACCTAGGCTTTTTTGTTCTTGTCCTTTCCCTCTCCTTCTCCCCTTCACTTGCATGGGAAACCTAAAGGACCTTGTGTGGTTGGCAAAATTACTGTGCCTGAGACCTACCTGTCTCTTGTGAAATTTCTTGGCAAGGTTCTCCCACCCAAAAATGGCATTTGAAGGCACAGTATCTCCAGAAGGACTTAAGCAGGAGGTACAAAGAATTTCTAACCCCAAGTCAGATAGTTTCCTGGGCCAGTGGATTCTAGATGCAGAATTTTCAAGTACCTGTAGTTGTAACTTAGCCGTCTGGCTGTTCTGTGTTCCAAAAGAACTTGGGCTCTAGAAATAAAGATTTTCCTTCTGCAGAAAAAAGCTATGCACAACTCAGACTCCAAGATTTGGTGGATCCTGTTGGAGAAGAGGCAACTGAGAGTTTTTTCTATAATCTATATGAGGTGTATGAAGGGCCTTGATGCCCTCCTATCATCTGGGCTGTAAGCTAAAAGAGACAGTATCTACTTTCCCTCTTAAGGGAAAGAAGTAGTACAACAGTACCTAGCAGTAACCACATGCCCAATGGCGTACCACTGAACAGAGAGAGACATACAAAATCAATTTGTAAAGCAGACCCAGTGGAAGCAGGTTGATGACGTCACCAGAAGACACTGGCAATATGGACACATCAGAAGCCTTTCCATGAGTGTGCCCTCTCCATACAACTGTCCTGGGTATGTCCACTCTTCCCACCAAGAGTACATGTTTGTGTATGCTCTACATTTATGGGGGAAATGTTCTATTACTACTTATCTTCAGGTGTTATTTCATTAAATGCCTTTGCTTTGAATTAAGTGTTTCCTCTGGCTGACTAGTGAAAGTAAATACAGTAAGGGGGCTCATTCATTGTGTGAATTTAGAGAGAGTCCCTTAACTTGAAGTATTTTGTCTGGAGTAAGCCACATGCAAGCAAAGGTTGCCTGCAGGCACTCTAATTCCATCATCTGTATCTGTTGTTTATCCTTCATTTTTGAAGAGGACCGATGACATTATGGGGTGATGTCTTGACTTGTGCAAGAATTGGATTTAAGTGAGGTAGAGTTATACAACGTCATCAGCTCCACTCTCCCTTCCAGAGTCAAAGGAGTCCAGTGGCAAGACAAAAGTCAGGACGACTGGTGATAGCCCAGGATGCAGTGGATGACCTTGGCACCTTCCATGTCTGACCAAGCTCTAAACTCTCCACAGCACCTGCTTTAGCCACCTTCATGGTCATCGGAACAAATTGTTCTTATCTGCCCATTCCACCAGGGAAAGTCTTCACATGCTTGGGATAGACACCCCTAACTCACCAACAGGTCTGAGGCCTGTTGATTATCCTCAAAACCTGGTTTAGCCTATCTTCTGAGACAGTTTTACCAGGGTGTGGCCACCAGCATGCTATAGCTTCTTGGAGCCACAGGTGAGAGTCAAGTGTCAGATGGACACCAAAGGTGGATGAGCAGCCCTGAAAAGGGTTCAGCAAGTCCTCACACCAAAGATGCTACTACTCCTTAAATACCCCAAATACCCGATTTATATCTGTATATTATTGCAAGCTGTACCTGATGCCCAGAATAGCCTCCCATCTCACCTCTGTCTTTAAGGTACTTTATCTTTTTTCCAAGTCTCAGTTCAGGTGCCTCTTTCTTAGTGAAGTATTCCTTTACCTGGCTCTATCATTCCTCATATTACATTATGTTTACCTATCTACGTACATGTCAGATCTCCCTCTTAAAATGTAAGCTCCTTAAGAGGAGAGACTGTTGTGTGTTATTAAACCTCTAGTGCCTGGGGCACTCTACTTTGCATAGAGTTCACAATAAATTGGTAGACTGAATTGAATTGATCCTCATGCTATGCTATGACTTAGGGGTTCCATCATTTCTTGTCTCTAAACTCTAAATTTCTAACTCTTGTTTTCTCTCTCTCTGTCTCTCTTCTCAATCTTCATGCCCCCCCCAATTATTCCCATCTCTGTTTCATTCCCCCCGCACCACCACCCTAGTCTCCTTCATTTCTGTTCCTTCCTAGTCCCTTGAGCTCTGTCCCATATTCCCAGGTTCCTCAATCTGTCTTCTTCCAATTTCATTCGCCCTTCCCCCTTCTCAGTGGGAAAATACCAGCTGGTTATCAGTGTTTCCACCTGGGAATCTAGCTAGAACAAATAGGGCTGCAGGCCCTAGGATCTGAGCGTTGGCAGAGCTGAGTGAGGTAGCAGTGTCAGGAGACTGTCTAGGCCTAGGACATGGAGTGAGAGTGAGGTGGGCACCCTTCCCACATAGCAGGTGCCCTCCCAGTTGTATCCCAGCTCTCTCTTCACTTCCTGCTCTTCCCTGCTGCAACATACCTGGGTCACAAGTTTCCTTCCCTGGAATTGGAAGTCTCTAAATTGCTCCCATCCTCCCATTCCTGGCCTTCTTCCCTCCTACCCTGCCCATCCCTTCAAGTCCCATCAATCCTCAGCCTTTGGGGGCTATCAATCATAGGGGAAGGGACACTAATGGGCTTTTTTCTCTGGAAGATGGGGGTGGAGGGATGGGAGGACATAGTATCCCTGGAGCCAAGGAGATGATAGATGAGACTAAAGGGAGGGTTGGGAGGGGGAGATGCCCTCACAGGTAGGGCTGGAGGCCAAGAACCTGGCAAGCACCTCCATCCCTTTGGCACCCCCTCCTATTTTCCTCATCAATGCAGCTCTTCTCCCCTCAGTTCCTAGGATCTGATGTCTCTCAAGATAGCTTACCCATTCTTATTGAGGACTCTGAACAAGCCCAGGATGGGTCCTGTGATGCTAGAGGAGATGGGATGAGTGCTGGGGATCACCATCCTCTCCTCCCTTCACCCATCACCTCCACCCCCAACCCACTTTGCCCCACTTTATCCTCCTATCCTCTGCCCTCCCCTCCCCCCCCATGGGAAGCTTAAGCTGGTTATCTATATCTCCACCTGCTCCCAAGAGCAAACAGACGGAGCAGAGAGGTGGTAGTGGCAGCGCTGGCGCTACCAGGTGCCAAAGGGAGCTAGGGATTCCTCTTTTACTGGTACTCTGCCCCTGGGAAATTTCCACCAGTCGGAGTCCTTCCTAAGGTCAGAGTCCTTACTACATCTCAGCTCTCTGAAGTCTGTCCCCTGATGAAGAATATTTGAGAGTAACTGTCAAGGGCTATTCGAGTTGGAGCGTCATTGTGACCTGGGCTGACACTGGGGCCTGGCCTGTTACTGTGGCTGTAGTATTACTGGGATCAGAAATATGACTGGTTATGACACTGGGGCCAAGGTATCACTGAGTCCAGAGGTATCATTGGAGGCTGTCATTGAGTCAAATGTCTTTGGAGTCAAGCTATTATTGGGACTTGGGATATCATTGTGCCCATAGGGGTACTACTGGGGACAGCCCAGAGTTATAAGAGGGGTTTGCTGGGACAGAGGATTCTAATTGAAAGACTGTGAACCTTCCCTGCCCCCAGTCCACACCTCACACCTGTCCCCAAATGGAACATGACCCACGAATGTCCCACTCTATATTTTGGTGCCCCATAGGTCAATACGGTAGCATAGCTAAAGTACAGTACAATAAAACATCGGATCTTGTCTCTTACCACCCCTTCGTTGCCTCCCCCGCCCCCATCCGCAGTGGCAACTACAGCCCCAGGCCTGACTCCCTCCAGAAACTCGGGCTGGAACAGCGGTAAAGAGCACCCCCCCATCCCCCAACGCCCACCCCCCCAGGCCGAGCGGCAGCGCTGCAGAGAGGGGGGCGGGACCCCAGCTAGGCTTAGCTCTGGAGGAGAGGGGCGGGGCTCCCCAGGCCACCCCAGCCCCAGCAGCAGCAGATCCCGCTGCGGGGGGAACGAAGCTGGGAGTCCCCTGGAAAGCGAGAGGGAGATTTTAGGGGTTTGGGGGAGCGGAGGCAGAAAGACACAGGGTATAGTAGGACACAGGGAGAAACCCGAGGGGAAAGATTTGCCGGGAGTCAAGGAGAGACCCAGGGGTAGAGAAACGGGAGGAGAGGCACGCGCAAAGAGAGGGACAGAGGGACGGAAGGAGAGAGGGGGAGAAATCCGCGTGGGTGCGCAAGGTGCCGACCCGAGACAGAGGGCGGAGCGGACACACACATCAGACGGGCCAGTTCAGGGGCACAGAAGCGATCGACGCGAAAGCAGGTGGAACCGGTGGGAAGCGGCCCCCTGAATTCCCGGTCAGCAGGGGGTCTTGTCCCAGGCCCACCTCTACCCTGGGGCCATGGAGCTGCTGGGGCTGAATCGGAGCGCGCTGGAGCCAGAGTCCCAGTGCGGCCCGGGTCCCCTGTCCCCCAACAGCAGTGCTAACAGCAGTGCCAACAGTAGCTGCGAATCTCCTCGAGGAGGCTCTGGAGCCAGCAGGACACCCCGAGGTAAGTATTCCCCTTCTTCGATGCTCCTTTGCCCCATCTCTCTCCCATTCCCGTGCCTCTTTCATCTAGGACCCTCTGGGCCCCAACCCCCATTCCCTACCTCTCCCTTCTCCAGCTTTCTCTGCCTGTCCTTTACCCCTAGTGCCCCTGGGACCCTACCACAAGCTTCAAAATGGAAAGCCCAAGACCATAGGTGTGGGGTGAGGGGAGGAGCAGGGGTAGGGTAGCAAGACTGGCAGAGAGCACATAAGGGGGAGCTTGCTGTGGTGATCAGGAAGCTAACCCCTTCAGGAAAATTCTTGATCTGCAAAGCCTCAGAAACCTTCTGTGTGTAGGGTCTAAATGGAGCATATATTAAATCTCGTGTTGAGCCTAAGAAGCTGCCAGAGCTGAGGAGGTACTGGAGTCTGAGAGGACCGGATCCTCTTGTTCACTGAACTCCAAATGTTTCTGACCCTCTCCCCCTGGGACCTAGGACCCTTCTCCCCAGGGTTTTCCTCAAAATATTTCTCCGGCTGGAATCTCCCTGAATTGATCCCATTCCCTGTCCCATGGCCTGTTCTCTCCCTTCCCCCAGCACTCTGTCTCCACAAAAGCATGTCTGTTGCTCACCCCATCCCCATTCCAAGATTGCTCATTCCTCTCTGAGCTCAGTTCCCTCAAATCCCTCATTCAAAATCTCTTCCTCCTCATCTCCCCTGGCTTCCTGGCCTCCCTTGTCACTACCACTCTCCATCTCCCCAAGAACACTGTGGCATCCCTGCCACACCCCTTCATCCACCTCTGGATGCTGGTCTTTCTGCCACCAGCTGATCCTACTTGTGTTTTTGGCCTCTTTGCCCCTGCCCCTCAGTGCCCCCTTCTACCTTCCACAGGCCCCTGACCTCTTTGCTACCCCTGCTGCCTTTCACCTTCACTTCAATCACCATCCTTCATTTCCTGGAAGACCTGAGTCACCTTTTCCAAGGTGCCTTCCCAATTTGACTCTACTTCATTCATGCCCTTCATCTGGGAATCCTTCAGGGCTTATAGAAATTGAGCAACTAATTTGTACTTGCTTTTTGTTTTCTTATCTCTCTATCCAGAATGTACACTTTCCCAGGGCAGATATATCTCTTACTGAATGGATGTTTGAATGAATGAATGGTAAAAACTTTGAAAATCAGAAAGTGCTACATATGTCATGTGATATAAATAAAAATAATAAATTAGTTACTTAAAGAGATGAAGATAGAGGAAAGATACAAAGAAGGATAGAGGCAAACTTTCAATCTCTTTTTGGTCCAAGAACCACTTTGGCCAGAGATCCCCAGAGGACTTCTTGTGGCATGTCCTTGTTAACCCCCAACCAGTACAATATGCTGGATTTGGAATTAGAGGAGCCCTGATTTGAATCCTGACTATGACAGCATCTAATAAGTGATCTTTGTCAAGTGATTTAGCCACTCCAGGCCTTAATTTCCTCATCTTCATAATAAGGGAGTTGAACTAGATGCCCTCAAACGTTCCTTCTAGCTCTGAATCAATGACTAAAATGGGGGGGAGGGAGCCTGGAGTGCCCACCTCAAAGGATTGTCATGCAGGTTAAATGAGACTTTGTATTACAGCATTTTGCTAACCTTAAAGGTGTTTCCAATGATAGTACTAGCATGGGCTAGTGGATGGAAGGTTAGCCTTGGATCCAGAAAAACTCAATTTAGAGTCCTGCTTCTGACAAAGACAAACTGTGTGACCAGGGGCAAGTAAGTCACTTGACTTCTTAGTAGCCCAGGCAATTCTCACAACTGTAAGTTATAAACCAGGGAGTTTCCACATACAAGACTTCCTCAGATTAAAAGAAAAAAAATACCCCTGGAAAAGAAGAGCAGTGCTTATAAGACCTCATGAGAGGATGTCTGATTTTTATGCAATATGAAAAATAAATTAGTAATTCCCTCTTGGAACCAGAGTATTGATTAGGACCATCTATGAAATAATATAGAGACAGAAATATATGTAAGAGAGATAGGAGTGTGTGTATGAGTGTGTGTGTGTGTGAGAGACAGACAGTGTGCTTATGCATGAGAAAGACACAAGCTCTATATCTGTGTGTATGTCTCTGTGTGTGTATGTGTGTGTGTGAGAGAGAGAGAGAGAGAGAGAAAGAGAGAGAGAGAGAGAACTGAGAAGTGTGTATAAGGAAGAGGGAGAGAAGACTGAGATAGGAGAGTATGTGTGTATGAGAGCATATGAGAGGGTTTCAGAGGTGGAGGAGTATGTGAGAAAGAAAGAGAGGAAAGAAAGACTAAGCTGAGGGATTGTGTGTGTTTGTGTCTGAGAGGAAAGGGAAGGAGGTTCTAAGGGAGAGAGGAGTGTACATTTGTGTGAGGATGTGGGGTGGAGGGAGCCTGAGAGATGGAGTGAGGTTAAAGCAGGAGAGTAAGGGAGTGAAGTGGGTGACCGGAAGACAGGCAGACTTAGAAATGAGACCCAGTAGCCGGACTCAGCTAATGAACAAAGGGGAGGTTCCCTGCTCTATGCTCAAACTCAGTTTAACCTGGTTATTTAAACTTGCTTTGGCCACCATTCCCGATAAGAGTTGGGGCTGGGAAGGGTCAGAGAAGACATAGCCCTGGCCTGGAGTCCGGAAGGTCACAATTGTATCTGGTGCTTTGATCAACCTGCGTTCCTTCCCTTCAGTCCCCCCTCCTTCTTCCCTCTGGCCTTGTCATTCTACTTTCCTGAATCCCCTTCTCCTCTCCAGAGGAAAGTTCTTTCCAGTTTGGTCCCCGTATCCACTCTTCGGGCTGCTAGAGAGCACTGCACCAGTAATGCAGCTGCTTCCTTTGCTGCAAAGATCTCGGCATCACAGATCCAAATCTGGGAGGGAACTCAGAGGTCACCTAGCCCACCCCCAGCCTCCATTTTGTGGATAGGAAAACTGAGGCCTAGGAAGGGAAAATGATTTGCACAAGGTCACACAGGAAGTGAGCCTTAGAGGAAGAATTTAAAACCCTTTACAGCTGCACTGTCATTAACTTGCTCTGTGACCTTGAGCAAGTCATTGTGTCTTTTGGGCCTTCATTTCCTCATTTGTGCAATGAGGCCAGTTCCAAAGAGAGGTCAGTGTTTCCAAGAAGAAAAAAAAAAGAGGAATTGGACACTTGGAGCTTGAAATGTATCATTACAAAAACTATAATCACATTTCTATGGTTTTTAAGATTTACAAAGCACTTTCCTCATAAGAAGTATGTAAATAGGTCAAATATGATCACCACCATTTTTAAAAATGGGACTGGGACAGCTAGGTGGATAGAGCACTGGCCCTGGATTCAGGAGGACCTGAGTTCAAATCCAGCCTCAGGCACTTAATACTTACTAGCTGTGGGACCCTGGACAAGTCACTTAACCCTGATTGCCTCACCAAAAAGAAAAAAAAAATGGGTAAGACAGATGACAGCAGGAAAACAAACCCCTCGTAGGCAGGAATTGTTTCATTTCCTGTGTGTATCGACAGGAGTTAGCACAGTACCTGTCCTATAGTAAGCACTTAAAAATTCTTATTAATGGATTGATTGATGAGAAAACAAAGGCTCAGAGAAGAGAATTGCCTCCCATAGTAAAAGTTTTTACACTGAGGTGTAATAGAAGAAGCTCTAGACTTGAAGTTGAAGTTCCAGCTAGGTCCATGGGAGGGCAGCTTAGGAGGTAAGAGCCAAGGCACTAGAATCCCAAGGTCTAGATTCAAATCCTACAGCTAATGCTCAGTATCCATATGACTGCAAGTCAGTTAATCTTGATGGGCCTCAGTTTCCTTTTCTGTGAAATAAGACGGTTGGACCAGATGTTCTTTGAGATCTTTTCTAGCCTTCATTTATGATCTATAGATGCTTTCAGTCCCCATACTTACTGGTCGTGTGACTATAGACAAGTCACTTTACTGCTGTGAACCTCAGTTTCCTCATTTGTCATATGTGGCTTGACCTCCTGATCTCACAGAATCTTGGGGTTGAAAGGGATCTCCCAAGGCATCTAGTCCAACCTGTACATGAACAGGAAGTCCTTATATGACATCCCTAACGAGTAGAAAACCAACCTTTCCACTTGAAGACCTCCATTGAAAGGGAGCTCATTACCTCCCAAGCACCCCATTCTACTTTTGAAAAGCTCTAATGGTTAGAAAAATTTTCCTTACATCAAATTGAAATTTGCTTCTCAGCAATTTCCACCCACTGATCATAATGCTAATCTCTGGAGCTAAGCATAACAAGTCTAATTTCTCCTCCAAGTGACAGCCCTTCAAGCACTCAGCTATCATGTCTCCCCTGAGCTTTCTCTGCTACAAGCTGAACATCCCCAATTCTTTCAACCAGTTGTTTAATGGCGCAGTCTCCAATCACCCTACCATTCTGGTTAACTTCATTAGGACACTGATTCAGTGGTATCAAACTCAAATAGAAATAAAAGTCACTAAACCATACATAAGGATCCTCATGGGCACATCTTGATTTAAAAAACCACATGTTAACATTATCTATATTTTACTATATTTTTAGGTATTTCATTAAATATTTCCCAATTCCATTTTAATCTAATTCAGACCACACTCAGTACTGTTGTAGGCCTGCAGGCTGCATGTTTAACAACTCTGTTCTAACTAATCAATATACTTCCTAAAATGCAGCACACAAAACTGAGTACAATACTCTAGACATGGTCTATCCATGCAGAACTATAGCCTACCTATTATGTCCCTTGTATTGGGCATTATACTTCTCTGAATTCAGTCTCAGCTTGGGTTAGATTTTTTGGCTGCTATGTGCCTCTGTTGACTGATATTGACCTTGGAATCCCCAGGATCGCTTTCAGACAAACCAATTGTCTAGCCATACCTTTTCCAATCCTGTACTTACTCGGTTGATTTTTTGAACCCAAGAATAGGGCATTATATTTGTCCCTATCAGACTTCTTCTTGTTAGATTTGGCTCATCATTTTAACCTATTGAGATCTTTTTAGATCCTTTCTCTATCATCTAATTTGTTTATGACAGTTTTAATCATTCTAACCTCTTTATTCATGTTTTACTGATAAAAATGTTGAACAGCACAGAGACAAGAATATAATAGATAGTATAGTGGATAGAGTTCTGGGCCTACAGTCAAAAACACCTAAATTCAAATCCAGCCTCAGACACTTACTAGCTGTATGACCCTGGACAGATCACTTAACCTTGCCTCAGTTTTCTCAATTATAAAATGGGGATGATAACAATAGTACCTGCCTCCCAAAGTTATTGTTGTGAGAATCAAATGAGATAATATCTATAAAGCACTTAGTACACTTCCTGGCATGTAGTAGGCATTTAGTAAACAATTATTTTTCTTTTTAATGACCTTCCCCAACTTTAACATAAACCTATCAATAATTACTTTTCAGGTCTCGTTGTTCAACAAATTCCTGAATCCACCTAACTATGCTGTCATCTAACCCACATCTCCATCTTGTCAGAAATATAATTTAGGAAACTTCGTCAAATGCTTTGCTTAAAATCTAGCTATATTGCACCTACAAAACAGTCTCCTGATATCCTAGTAACCTTATTTAAAAAAAAAAAAAAAGGAAATGCTTTGAGTGTGGCATGTCTTGCTCTTAATAAGGCTTTGCTTTTTTCTCTGAATGCTTTGAAATCTGTTCTTCCATAATCTCAGTCTCCAGCAATAGGTGGAGTGGCCACTTGCTCCAAAAAGTCCTGTCATTCCTGCTTCAAGCAACTACTTCCTCCTTGTTGGTCAGAATTAGATTCCA
>NW_020954553.1:18342998-18343075 GCF_900497805.2 Vombatus ursinus | reverse complement strand
AACAATGGTTTCCCTCATCACTTCCTCAACCAGTTGTGGAATGATTTTTCCCATTAAGGCAAATCAAGCATTCCACT
>NW_020954553.1:18330521-18342966 GCF_900497805.2 Vombatus ursinus | reverse complement strand
GTGGTAGAGAAAGCAGTGTATCAAACATTAGAATAATAAAAGTCTTCCTATCTCTACAATACTATGCTGCCATCCTAGGTTTATGATCTGTTTTCCAAACATTTTCTCTATTTCCTCCTTCTGTCCAGGTGGTCTGTAGAATGCTCACAACAATTGGCTTCTGTCTTTCCTTTCACTGATTCTCACCCAAATGCTCTCCTTTCCATGTTCTTTCCAAATCCTGGATTTCTTCACTTAAATGTATCCTCTTAGTATATAATCCTGTTATACCACTAATTGGATTAATTCTATTAATTTTTTAATTTCTTTTTTAATTAATTAATTTATTTTTAGTTTTCAACCATCACTTCCATAAGCTTTTGAGTTTTAAATTTTCTTCCCCTCCTTCCCTGCCTCCTTCCCCAAGAGAGCATGCAATCTGATATAGGTTCTACATATACATTCCTATTAAACATATTTTCACATTAATTCTATTCATCTTCAATTAATCTACCCTACCATAGCTGTAGTCTATCCAAGAGTCCCATCCTAATCAATTCTCAGTGATAGCCATCAGGTCAGATTTGCCTCCTTGCATTAGAATTTCTCATTCACCCTCACTTCCCATACTTTATGAATTTGTGTATAAACATCTGAGACTTTGAGTTTTATTGCTGACCCTTTTCTTGGATATTGTCTCCTGTGACTTATTGGTCCTTTCTATTGATATGCTTCTTCCTATTTTGCACTACCTCTCTCTGTGGTGTGTTGTTTGATAGATGTGTATGGTATGTATGTATGTTTGTGTGTGTGTGTGTGTGTAGTGAACATGCCCTTTTCTCCCTTCCCTTCCCTTTTCAATTTAAAGCCATCTTGATTAGATTTACAAGATTCCAGGCCAACATACTTTGAGCAGTCCTCATTAGGTGTACTTCATCCCTGGCCAAGAGCCCATCATTCCTGTATTTTCAGCTGTAGTCTATAAATCCATATCTATGGAGTGTTGTGAAGAAAATGCTTTATAAACCTTTTTAAAGTACTAAAGAATGAGAGCTATTATTATTTTGACATATCACTTCATATTCATATTGTAGAGGGAAAATACCACAAATATTTACATTCTTTTATGGTACCTCATTCATTTTTCATGAAACCAGTGGGGTCCTGAGAAACAATTTTGGAAATATTAGTTGAGATATTCTCCAAGGCAGGGGTTCTTGACCTGGTATCCAAGGACCCCCAAGAGATCCATGGATAGATTTCACGGGGTCTGAGAACTTAGAACTTTTAGTATTTTGATATAATTGGTTTCCTTTGTAATCACATGTATTTTATTTTATGCACTTAAAAAAATTATTTTGGGGGGGGAGAGATAGAAGGGAAGGCAGACTAGGGGAAAGGGTATTCAGAATGCATGCCATCTTGGGGTGGGGGAGGGGAGAGATGGGGTGAAAATTTGGAACTCAAAATCTTGTGAAAATAAATGTTGAAAACAGAAAAAATAGATAAAAATTACCATAATATTTTTTTAAAAAAACATTATTTTGAGAAAGGATCCATGGGCTTCACTAGGATAACTAGACTGCCAGAGGGGACCATGATACAAAAAGGTCAAGAATTTCCTCCTCTAAGGCCTCTTCCAGATCTGACATTTTAATTCAACAAACATTTATTAAACACGTACTATGTGCTCATTGCTATGGATACATTGAGAGAGACTACACAGCCCCTGTTCTCAAGAAATTTAAAATCAAATGTAATTCTATTCCCACCCTATCTCTGACTCTAGAAAATCCTGTCAACACCCCATCACCTCCATCTCTGGCCTTTCCATAGGCCCTGCACTCTCCTTAGTAGCAATCTGACCACCCTGTTTGCGCTTTAGATTTTCTGGTGGCTGAAAAGATGAAGGAAGGAAGGAAGGAAGGAAGGAAGGAAAGGAGCGAGGGAGGGAGGAAGGAAGGGAATGGTCTGTCACCACTCCTGGTGTATGGCTGCTGCTTCAGGATTTGCTGAACTGTACTCCCGAGCCCCTTCTTGGCTTGGTCCAGACAAGAATCTGTCTACCTCATGCCTCTTCTTCCTTTTCTCATCCTTAAAAGTTTCTCAGTCTCCAGAGCATCCTCCATACATGGTTTGCGGGGGTTGAGTGTGAGAGGTGGGGGATGAGGGAAAGAGCCCTTTCCCTTTCCATACCTTACTTCCAGCATCTAGATATTGCTTCATCATCTGGACTTGTTAGTCCTCCTAAGCCTTTCTACAGTATATCACTGGGAACCGTGCCTAATTGTGAATCCTAATTGTGGATTCCTTAGTTTCCTAACCCCAAGTTTTCCTGGGTGTCCCACCTCAATGAACTTTCCTTTGTCTCTCTTGGTTCCTCTTTTTCTGTCTGCCATTAAATGTAATGGTCTCAAGGTTCTATATTCAGCCCTCTTCTTTCCGTCCTCCAGGATCTCATCCATGCAAGTATCTTCTATGTGTGGATGACTCCAATATCTTCTTAGTTTTCCCCTCTTTTCATCACCAGTTACTGAGTGTTTCCTCCCTTCACATTTTTCTTCTTTGCTACCTTCATTTCTCTTCCTACTCCCCTTACTCTTCACCCCACAACTTCCTTATTATTCCCTTCCACACTTTCACTTTCCTCCTATCCTTGTCTCCCTCTTCACTCTTCCTGTCCCTCCTACCTTTGCACCAATTTTCCTCTCTTTTTTTACAGACCTTTCTTCACTGCTCAGCTTTGCTTCTCTCCCTTGCTCTACTTTTGAGTAGAGACAGTCAACTAGCATTTATTAAGCACCTCCTATGTGCCAGGCACTATGCTAAGAGCAGAACTGACTCACTGTAGAATACTATGTAGAATTAAGATGCCCTGAATAGACATGGATTTTCTTATCCTGAAAAGGAATGGGAAAGCATAGACATATTGAATAAAGGGGTAGGGTGCTGCCACATAATGGAGAAAGGAGGTGAGGAGTGGATATTGCCCAAGAATCTTTCATGTGATGGCAAAATGCCAGCCCTGGGTCACCTACTGCCTGCATTCTTAGCTCCCTTAAAGCCATCACAAACCAGTCTCACTAAACATCTTGACTGGGTAACATCATAATTTGTACTGAATTTTACAATCCCCTCACCCATTTCCAAGGAACTCCCCATAGCTTTTCCTAGGGATTGACCTAGATGACCTCTAACTATGCTCCAATCTACCCATCCATCCACTGTCCATCCATCTCTTAATCCATGGACCCATCCACAAATCCACCCACTCACTTATTTATCCTTTCATTCATTCAGTTAATAAGCTTTTTTCATTGACCTCCATCTATGCTGACTTCTTGCTCCTTTCAGCCCCTGCAATGTGGATGAATATCAGCATACGTCCTCAATCCCACAACAACACCCTCCACAAATAGCATTAGCTCCCTTGATGTCTGAAGAGTGAAACATGGACCTACCTTTGGACAGTCCCTAGTCTGTGGGGCAGAAAGAGTCCCCAAAGAGACCTGGACTTAGTTAAAACTGTTTGACTGGGATAGTATGTGACTTAAGAGAAGTGTATGGACAGAAAGATTGTCCAGGCTTGCATGTCAAAGTGTGCAGGTCCAAGGCCCACACTCATACTCATGGATTGCAGAGGATGGGAAATCAGGTAAGGGCTCCAAGGAAAGTATAATATTTGTATGGCCATTCCTTTGGAATGGGCCAATGTCTACAATCTAACCAAAGGGCTGCTATCAGTTTTAAGTGAGTTTCCTATGCTTCCTAGCATTAGGCCAAAAATCTTGACTTACCCTACACTCTGTTAAAGGTAACCCAAAAGGGATCAAGGCTAGAATGCATAATCCATATTTTTTTTTTATTTAAAAAATTCTTTACTTAAATTTTTGGGGCAACTAGGTAGCACAGTGGATAGAGCACTGGGCTTGGAATCAGGAAGACTCATCTTAATGAGTTAAAATCCAGCCTCAGACACTTACTAGCTATGTGACCCTGGGCAAGTCACTTAACCCTGTTTGCCTCAGTTTCCTCATCTGTAAAATGAACTGGAGAAGGAAATGACAAACCACTCCAGTATCTTTGCCAAGAAAACCCCAAATGTGGTCACAAAGAGTCAGACATGACTGAACAACAATTACTTAAACTTACAGGAAAAATAATTTACTAATCTCTAATGCCTAAATGTAAGCCAAGGGCTAAAATTTAAAGCAAGACTAACAAAATTCCAGTACCTATAATTTTAAGTACCATTTTCTTCCCAAAGCTCAAATGTAAACAAATTCTCTTCATTCATTCAACCAACTTTTTTTTAAAATAGGATCTGGTTTTATGCAGGGCTATCTGCTAAAAACTGGAGGAGATAATGTCAAGTAGAGGTGACCACTCCCCTCAGAAGTCAGTAATAGGGGAAACAGAGCAAAAATGAATAATTATAAGACAAATTATTGAGTGGAAAGAGCATGGACTTTGGGTAGAGGACCTGGGTGGGAATTCCTGTCCATGATACTTTCTACCTTTGTGATCATGGGCAAGTTATTTCATGTCCCTGGGCTTGTTTCCTCAACAATAAAATTAGGAATTCAACTAGGACTCAGGGTCAGGACTTGAGACCGCAGATTCCCCACCCCTGATTGGTGATCTCAAAGCTCCCTTTTAACTTTCAGTGCTGTTCTCCATGTGCAGAATATGAGTATGTTAAAGAAATTAAGTACTACGAGGTGACAGTTTAGACATCATCTCTAGTGCCTCTGGTGGAAAAAAAAAGTCGTATTCCTAGTTCTAGTTGGTTCTTCACACTCTTTACCCCAATAGGCTTTCTTCCAGCTGTTAACTAACTACGTCTTTGTAACTCACAAGGGTGATAATTTGCCTTCTCACCTCTGCTCTTTAGCTCTGGAAGCGAGAGCTGTGCCTCCCTGCACTTTTCTTCCCAAGGGGAGAAAGCTTTTTTATCTTGGTCTCACTCTCCTGGAGAACATGATTTCAAAACATTGCCTTCTGGTTTGGGGTTCTACAAATGGCACACTTAAGAGGGGGAAAGCTGCAACAGAGTCACTACTGCCTGCCAGTCATAAAAGTTTCTTTCATGGTTAGGCTTTTGATTTTCTCAAATAAGACCTTACCTCTGAAGCAGTGAGGTAGTGCATTGGATAGAGTGGGGGAGCTGGAATCTGGAGATATCTGGGTTCAAATCCTGCCTCAGTTATCTAGCAGTGTGACCCTGGGCAATTCATTTAACCTCTTTGCCTCAACTGTAAAATGGGAATAATTATAGCATCTACCCCTTAGAGAGGTTGTAAGGATCAAATGAGATGACATATGTAAAGTCCTTTGCAAACTTTAAGCTCTATATAAATGGTATTATTCGTGCCTAATTTCCCTAGAAAGATGTCTCTTTGCTAAGTTTCATCTACAGCCACAATTGTTTCTTAACCGTGCCATCCTCCCACGCCTCACATTTTTTTGCAGCATGTTTTAATTCTCAGTTGAATAGAGCAAGTCTTCAGTAGAGGTACATGGGGATTTCCTCAAAATGAAGAGGGTCAGAGTGGGGCCCTAGAGCTGGAGGGAAGGGCTCCTGTGCTGGGGACATCTGATGGAGGGACCTCAAGTTCAGCAGGTCCTGACCAACCTCTGTTGCCATCTTTCCTGGGTCCCAGAGTTGGAGCTGGCAGTGAGGGTGACCCTGTACGTCGTCATTTTCCTGCTGAGCGTGGGAGGAAACATGCTGATAATCACAGTGCTGGGACTAAGCCGTCGCCTGCGCACGGTCACCAATGCTTTCCTGCTCTCACTGGCTGTCAGCGACCTACTCCTGGCTGTGGCCTGTATGCCCTTCACCCTCCTGCCCAACCTCATGGGCACTTTCATCTTCGGCACTGTAGTCTGCAAGGCTGTCGCCTATCTCATGGGTGAGCTCCCAGCCCTGCCCTGCATCACCTATCCTCGGGAGAGGAGAGGGGTGTGTAGGAGGTGATGGAGTGGGGGATGTAGGAGCTTGGGGTGCTGAGGGTTGGGTAAATGTTAGGATCCTACCTCTTTCCTAGGGGCTGGGGATGCAAGAAGTATTTGAGGTCATATGAAGTTGTCCTTGGTGCCAGTTGGCATGGTGCTCATGTGTCTGCTGTCCGCCTCCTTTCCCTAGGAGTGTCTGTGAGTGTGTCCACCCTAAGCCTGGTGGCCATCGCCCTGGAGCGCTACAGCGCCATCTGCCGGCCTTTGCAGGCACGAGTGTGGCAGACACGCTCCCACGCCGTGCGTGTCATCGTGGCCACGTGGCTACTGTCTGGTCTGCTCATGCTACCCTATCCCGTGTACTCCGTTGTGAGGCCAGTGAGCCCCCGCGCACTGCAGTGCACGCACAGCTGGCCTAGCAATCGAGCGCGCCAGGCATGGTAAGCCTCAAACCTCTGGGAATAGCGCTTACCCTTAGAGACACCCCTCTTCCAGCTCACACAGTACCTTTCCTCCGTGGGCTTCTGAATGTGCCCAGAGAATGCCCCTTCCCTGGTCCCTGCAGCATATCTTGGCAGATTCCTTATCCCTAGTTCTCTTAAGTTTACCCAGACGCCTGTGTCGGTCTCGAGACTGCCTCATTACCTGCCTCGAAGAACTCAGCTCCCACCACAGAGGCAACCTTTGCCCCTCCACACCCCAGTCCTCCTCCCCCATTGAGTCGGCATCATTGTAGGTAAATAAATTGCAAATTTCAGACCTCAGAGGGCGGGCCTCGCTGAAGGTGTGGTCAACAATCCTCAGCTCCCCAAATTCTAGTCCCCAGGCGGTTTCCTAACTCATCAGTAACTCCCTTGGTGTGGGTGCCAGGTGCAAGAGGCAGGTGTTCCCGAACTGTTACGTGATTGGTTAGGGTTGGGGGAGAGCAGGGCGAGGATGCTGCAGTAGACAGGTGTCCCTGCATGCTTTGATTGGCGGGGTCGAGCGGGAGGGGCCTAGGGCGAGGTCAGCCGCTCTTTGATAGGATGAGCTGGATGGCCTGGCCCCTCCCCACTCCACAGGTCTGTGTTGCTGCTGCTGTTCCTGTTCTTTGTACCTGGCGTAGTCATGGCCGTGGCTTACGGTCTCATCTCCCGCGAACTCTACTTGGGGATCCGCTTCGAGAGTCAGAGCCAGAGGCACGGGCATGGGCAGCAGGGCCAGAACGGCGACCACAGACACTGCGGATTACCTGGTGGGCCAAGCCCAGGTCAGTGGGAGGGTGCTGCTGGGGAGGGGCAAGGGGAGGGGGTTGGAAAAACTATTAGAGGTAATTTTGGGGCGAGGTGGGGATCCAGGTTAGAGCTAGGGCTCAAGAAGAATCATTGGATCACAGAGAGCTGGAAGGAACTTTAGAGGTCATTCAGTGACATTTTACAGATGAGGAAACTGAAGCTCAGAGAGGCAGTCAGTACCTCAAAGGTACTGAGTGGCAGATCTGAGACTTGAGCCCAGGTCCTCTGACCTGATCCAGAGCTCTTTTCCACTCACAACTCCAATTCCTTAGAAATCATCTCATTCACAAATGAAGAAACTGAGGGTAAGTGACTTGCCCAAGTCCACACAGATAGTAAGTCTCAGAGCCAGATTCACCCCAGAGCTTAGGTCTTCTGACTCCCAATACAGCACAAAATGACTCAGAGGTCATAATTAGGTTAGGGGTCACAGGAAGAGGGCAGTTAAATGTCAGGACCTCCAGGGTTCTTAGAGCTGGAGACCAGGTGGCTAGGTAGGATTTGGGGGTCCATATATCAATCCTAATTGGCAATCCTTCCTCCCCTGCTAGCGCTTTCCAATGGGCCAAGTACCCGGGCACCTGCAGGCCAGGAAGGTGATGGCTGCTATGTGAATCTACTCTCAGAACAATCTGGAATGGAACTCTCAGCGTTGACCCCCACTGCCTCTAGAAGGGACACCCGAGGCCCTGGACCTAGTGTGAGCTCATGGCCAGCTCAGGCTCAGGCTCAGCTTCAGGCCAAGAAGCGGGTAGTACGGATGCTGCTGGTGATCGTGGGGCTGTTTTTCTTATGCTGGCTGCCCTTATACAGTGCCAACACGTGGCGTGCCTTTGACAGGGAAGGTGCTCATCGTGCCCTCTCAGGAGCCCCTATCTCTTTCATCCATTTGCTCAGCTATGTCTCTGCCTGTGTCAATCCACTTGTCTACTGCTTCATGCATCGGCGTTTCCGTCAGGCCTGCATGGCCACTTGTGCTAGATGCCGACCCCACCCAACCCGTTCCCGAGTTACTCGAGCTGGGCCCAGGCTAGGTGATGACCATGAACTTGACCATCCCACTACCTCTCTGTCTCGTCTCAGCTATACAACTATCAGCACACTGGGTCCTGGCTGAGGGCATCCCAAGACATGCAGTAGATGTCTTGTTTAGGAAGACATGGAACCAACCCAGAGATACACTGCCCCTCCTGCCTTGGGGAACAAAGGGTCCTTTCTTCCTTGGGGGAAATGGGTATTCTACTATAGGGAGCCTGATTCCCCCCACTCTTGCCCCAGGGTGGCACAGGCACCACTCCCCTAGGGACTATAAGAAGTCCTAATCTGGCACTGAACCCAAACTGTCAACGGTCACTGGGCACACAGGACTAAGTCTTCACATGGATATACTTCTAGAAATCACATACCCCAAACAAGAAAAACCTCCCTGGACAAGGGGTGACATCGCCTACCATGACATAGTCCTACTTTGGGAGGTTCTAAGGGTAGCACAGGTGACCCTTAACCTACTGGGAACTCCTCTGGACAAGGACCTCATCTGCCCCCACATTGAAGCTGACAGCACTGACCCCTGGGTGCACAGGGCAGACCCAGTACCCACCCTGGGAATGTGCCCCGAGTCTGCACTGAGCATCCTGGCCCTGAGTTTAGGCCCCATATCTGTTAGAGCACAAGTCACTAACTCCCAGCTTACATTTACTGCAGAGCCCAAGAAGACACATAAGACACATGGATGTCCAGGAAGCTGTAGGAATAAAAATAGCCTCAGTTCCTGACACTCATGTCCTTATGGGGTCAGAAGCTACAGGAAGGCTCATGCCTAGAGTGTGGGGAGAGCTCAGCCCCAAACCAAGCCCTTGGTGGAAAGGGGCTCAGGAGGGGAGCGACCTCTGACCCCTCTCCTGCCCCTCATGTCTAGAATTCCAAACACTTCTTCTCCTCATGCACTCTAGTCACCTCCCATGGTGCATACCTGTTACCTCTTCCTCTGTATACCGCAGTCACTATACACATCCCTTATCCACCTGATAGCCTTCAAGCACTTGAATGCAGTGAGCCTGTGCCCACCCTCCTTCCCCGCAAGCCCTTTACAAGCTAAGCATTCCAGGCCTTCAGTACTAATAATGAGCCGTCTTTGTGTGGTACTTTAAAGTTGACAAAGTGCATCTGTTACCTTTATTTGTTCCTTCATTTAGTCCTTGAATGGTATGGTGTCTAGTCCTCCTCCTGCCACTCTGATTGCCCTCTTCTGGACATTATCCAGTTTGCCAGTGCCCTTAAAAATAGTGTGCCTACAACTCAGCATACTACCCCAGATGTGGCCTGAGAGAGGCAGAGTCCAACAGTGGGACTGTAATCTCCCTCGCTTTGGATTTTTGCCCTTTAAGAAGATGTTAGCTTTTTTTTGGCTGTCTCTTAAGAACATGACCAGCATTGCTCCTTTCCCAGTAAATCATTGTTATTGCTTAAAACCTTCCATGGCCTAGTGAAAGGGAGATGGTGGTGGCAGTTTGAGCTGCCAGGAGACTAGGCTGCCAAAATGAAATTTAACAGAGGGCCACGGTTGTATACTCCGAGCAGAGTTCATGGTGTGCCAGGGCAGGCTCATCTGGAGCCCAAGGCCACTCTCCCCATGGTGTCTATGAGGCGATATCCTTATGTCTGCACCCTGGGCGCCAAAAGCAGAGAGGGATGCCTCCAGCTGCTGGTCCATTGTAGGAGAGCAGAAGAAAATCAGATTGGAAAGATATGCTATGGCCAGACCATGAAGGAGCTCAAATATCAGGCAAAAGGGTCTGAGCTCATGACCATATCATAACTTAGAGTTTGCAACACACTTAAAAGGTATGTATGAGGTATGTGCTGCGGAATGAATTAAAAAGCCTTTATTAAGTGTTTACTATATACTAGCTTCTGTGCTCAGAGGCAGATTGACTTGCCTGAGGTCATACATGTCATTACTGTTAGAAACTGGAATCTAACATGGTCTGACTCCAAGTCTAGGCTTTCTGGTCTTGGGATCAAGGGACAGGAAGGGCCTAGGTGGGGGAAAGGGGAAAGGGCAGCACAGATTCCAAGGCTGCTCAGTACTCCAGCTGTTGGGGATTGAAGAAAGCTTTCTACAGGGATCTACCTTGGTGGGGAGAAGGGAGAGAATGCTGGTACCCTGGTTTCTGGGAGCCAGGCTTGCCCTGCAGTCAGACTCTTGGAGGCAGCTTGGTGCAAGGGGAAAGAGCCCTGAACTTTCAAGACAGGAGATCTGGGTTTAAATTCTAGCTTAGCCGCCAGCTCCTTGTGTAACCTTAGGAAGATCTCTCTTTCTCCAGGCCTCAGGTTTCCTGTCTCTAAAATGAGGGGGTTGGACTAGATGCTCACCATCTAAGACTTCATAGCTTTGACAACCTATTGTTGTATTATGAATCATGCCTGGGGTGGAAGTCTCTTGGGAGGCAGAGGATGAAAGACCAAGGAGAGGGGAAAGAATGAGAAGAAAGAATAATGAGGGAAAGGGTGCAGATGTGGCTAAGCAAGGCGAATGAGAGGATGATATAGAAATAGGTATGAATGAGGGTCAATAGGAGTGGGGATGAAGGAAGTTAAGGACTGGTGGGATGGGAAGACTAGGAAAAATGAGGAGAGGGTGGAAATAGAAATGTGGGACTGTGGAGAAATGTGAAGAAATAAGAAAAGGTAAGTCCTAGGCTTTGAGCTAAGAAAGGGACCGTAGAGGCCCTTGAGTCCAACCCTTTCCTTTTGCAGATGAGGAAACAGAGGCCCTGAAAGGGCAAGTGACTTGCCCCAGGTTACACAGGTAGTTATTGTCTAAAGTAGGTTTTGAACCCAGGCCTTCTTTCATGCAAGTCCAATACTATAACCACTATGCCATGCTGGGTAAGGAGGGGAAGTGAAGCTAGCAAGCAAGAAAAATGGCAAGGAGAGAACAGAAAGTGATGTCAGAGTAAGCAGATAGATAAAAAAAGACTTTTATCTCCATCCACTGGAGCCACTGAGAACATTCGGTCAAGGAAGGTCTTGCTCTAGGGGTGAGAAGGTTTTCAGAAGGTGCAAGTCTAATCTCCAGTAAATGGCTTGGATTTATTTTTTCTGATCTACAGGAAGGAAAGTTATCTTTGCATAGTAAATCACGTATAAGGACCTTCCAGATGCTGTTGTAACAGTGGTGCTTTGGGGTAGTGAAAGCCATGATATCACTGGAACAAAATATTTTATAGTTGAAAGAATTCTTAGAAAACTTCTTCATTTTATGATGAGGAAATTGAAGGTCAGAAAATAGAATTGACTTGTCCAAGACATTAAGAGTCAGAGGTGGAATCTGAACCCACTCCTGGTTTCACTTTCAGTTCTCCTTCCACTAAACATTTCCTCCTACCTATCAGGTACATGATTAAATATGTTATTGATAAGGTCCACAGCACCTCTGAGACTCATTTTAGAGATTAAGCTGGAGCACCAAAAAGAAAGATTCCCTAAGGTCACAAAACTAATAGTACAGAGCCCTGACTGTAGGTTGGAGGGGAGAAAGAGAACTCTGATTTCATTTATGTGATATGGTTGTTCCCAGAGATGTTCAGTGTAGAACAGGGAGGCTTCTGCCTAGGCTTTGACCACATGGATTCTCTATTGTTGCACCACAGAGGAGTTAAGCAGTGAGTGATGCATAGACTCCCCATAACTGTCCTCAGACCCCATATTTCTCTCATTCCCTATAGATATCAGATAGGCAGAATGGTCTTTATCCAGTGGTCCAGCTCATCTTGGCTGTATATGAAGTCAGTTTACAGCATTTATTGAGCATTCTCAATGGAGAATCTTATACTAGGTACACATGAGTGCAAATGTGTTTATAGCATCTGTGATGGGGTGTTTGTTTCCAGATCACCCTTCTGGTTGATTTACTGTGGTTTCTGGGTTACCCTCGGACTGCTCAAGCATCAGGTTACCATTAAAAAAAGTTTCTCTCAGATACCTGTGGTGTCTATATGTTGGGATAGGTAGGTAGATAGGAGGGAAGAAAACATTAAAGCACTTACTATGTGTCAGGCACTGTGCTAAGCACATTACGACTACACTGGGAGGTAAGTGTTAATACCATTATTTTACAATTGAGGGAACTGAGGCAAACAGATATTAAGTGACTTGCCCAGTATCACATAGGTAGTAAGGATCTGAGACCAGGTTTGAACTCAGGTCTTCCAGATTCCAAGACCTAGTAC
>NW_020954553.1:18326792-18330465 GCF_900497805.2 Vombatus ursinus | reverse complement strand
ATAGATAGATAGATAGATAGATAGATAGATAGATAGATAGATGTATGGGAATATAAAAGAGGAAGAAAGAAAGAATAGCATTTATTAAGTACTTAGTGCAAGGCTTAGAGAAATTCCTACAGCCTTATCATGAAAAACTTAGCATTATAGACTTAGGGCTGGAAAGGATCATTATAGAGGTTATCCAAACCAACCCTCTTCATTTTACAGATGAGGAATCTCATGCCCAGAGATGTAATTGACTTGCCCAGGACCACACAGCTACTAAGTGTCAGAGGCAGGATTCTAACTCCCCTTTTCCCTAACTCAGTTCAACACCATCATGCTGCATTACAGAAGAGACTTCCTTTATATCCTTTCAGCTCAAATAATCGAGTCCTTTCCCCACCAAGCCTTTGTTCCCTTAATAGCTGTGGGTGGGTTCCTACCTTTCTCCAGGCTAAGTTCCTTTTACAAGTAAACCACATTCTCAATTCAAGTTGCTTACAGTTGTAACTAGGGAAACAATACATGAGCATCAGAGAACAGTGTAAGATGCACAAGTCCATACACGTAGTAGGCACTTGTTTGTTGGATGAGTATATGATTACATGCCAAAACAAGTAGCATGCAAGTAAAGAGTCATGTGGGAGGAAATGGTGAGGTATTTTCCTGGAGAAAGTGGAAGGCAGACTGGACCTGGTTGGATTTGGATACGTGGTATAGACAAAAGGAGGTGAATGATGGGGGTAGGGAGGAGCAGGATGGGCAAAGGATTGGTGGTGAATCTAAGCATTTTATGTTTTAAGGACAGTGAGCAGACTGAAGTAGGATCATAGAATCATAGATTTAGTCTACTAGGCCAACCCCTTGGATCTGGGAGCCTGCCCTAATCCCTGGTTTAGGGAAACTTTTATCCTCAAACCTGGCTTCATGCCCACTGACAAGGAACTCCTGTTATTCAATCCTGTCATTTTTTCCATCTTTTCTCCAGGCCAAGGACATTTCTTCACTTTAATGGCAGATGGCTGCTCAGGCAGAAATACCTTGGCGAGGCCAAATGGTGGATGACCACAGCAGCCTTCCATGCGTGTTGGCACTACTCTAATTAGCTTTAGTACCATCTGTCCAGACCAAAGTCACTTATTCATCCAACCCTTTGTGGAGAAACCACTTGGATGGACTCACCCCAGCTTAGCACAGCACCTGGCACATAGTAAGCAAATAATCAATGCTTGTTGACTCCCTTCCTTCAGCAGGAGCACAACTCACACTGTCATTAATACTTCTACCAGGAGAAAAACAAATGGCAGCAGCTATTGAAAGCACTTAGAGCATTTTTCTGGCTCTGACAGAAGAGCAGGAGTCTGATTCTCCCTTCTCCTATTTCAGCCCTGCCAGCTAGTCATTGGCAGTGATGTTGGGAATGCACTACCAAGACACCAGAAAGGACCAATGGCACCACATCCATCACCTACCTCGCCAGGACATGTTCTTCTCCAACGCAGTATTTTATTCTTCCTCTGCATTTACTTTGTACATATCTTGTGTTTACTTATCTGTGTGTGTTGTATCCTTTCCCACCCCTGCCCCCACATAGTATGTAAGCTCCTTGAGGGTGGGGGCTTTTGTTTCATCATTGTCTTTCCAGAGCCTAACACAGTGCCTTGTGTATTAGGTACTTAATACGTGCTGACCATATTTCTCCTCTGCCTTGTGACACTTCATGGTCAAGTGAAAAGAGTATTACACTTGATGTCACCAAAGCTGAGTTCAGTTCCTGCATCTGATACTTCATGCTATCATGACTTTGGGCAAATCACTTGACTTGTCTGAGCCTCAGTTTGCTTATCTATAAAAAGAAGGGGTTAGATTAGGATGATCCCTCCGAATTAGAATGTGAACTCCTGGAGGTTACAATCAAGTTTTAGCCTTTTCTGCGATCCCCAGTGCCTGGCACACAGTAAGCACTTAATAAATGCCTGTTGACTGACTGGCAGACTGTAAGGTTTTTTCCAGGTTTAGATCTATGATCCTTCTTTTCCACCCTCCCATCTGAGCTATCCTCTGGTCCCGATGTTCAAATTGTTTCTGATAGTATCTCTTCACTTTGATCATGAACAGTATTCTCATCCTTTTTTGGTTGAGTTGTTAGATATTTATCTTGATTTTCTCTGTGATATTTTCCCCTTTGTTGTCATATTTCTAGGCAGCTCATAACCCTACAGTCACAAAAATGCATTTTATGACTGCATCAGATGAAGAAAAGTTAACAAATTCGTGAATCAGAGTTTGGGTTATACTATTTCCCTTATGAAAGTAGTTAAGTATTTGTTACATTGAGCTTTGTAAACATAATTACCTCTGGTGCTTTGCATGTAGTAAACACTCAATAAAACATTTGTTGAATTATCAATACACAGAAGTATTGGCTGAACCTTAGTCTTTGGTATGAGAAATTTGGGAGACATGGGGGGAGAATGCAACAACCAGTTATTAAGTCCCTACTATGTGCCAGGCAGTCCTATAAGTGCTTTACAAACATGATTTATCTGATCCTCACAACAACTCTGAGAGGCAGGTGCTATTATCCCCATTTTACAGTTAAGGAAATTGAGGGAGACAGAGGTTATGTGAGTTGCTCAGAGTCACACAGCTAGTAAGTTTCTCAGGCTGGGTTGAACTCAGGTCTTCCTGACTCCAGGCCCAGTGTTCTATTCATTATGCCACCTAGCTGTCTCACGTTGGAATTAGTATCTCTTCATTTCATCCACAAGCAACCAACATCTTTCTTTAACTATGGGCAATGGTTTAACTAATAAAGGATATCTTACTCAGATGCTCAAGTGGATTGGTGATTTCATCTAATCTGGAAGTTCCTTCAATGATGCAGACCAACCCAAACCCAAGCCTGCACATTTTGTGCAACTCTGGACCATGCCCTGTTGTAAAGTACCCCAAAAGGACTCATACAACATGCTGGCAGTAACCTTTGATTTCTTCATTCTAAGGCAGAGCATCTTACTTTAAACAAATGACAACTTAAACATGCAACCAGAATCCTAGTAAATTAAAGGATTATTGCTTTATTCTGCCTTCCTGGTGATGTCTGATCACTCCTTCCCCCCTGTGGACATTTGCCAGTGTTAAGTTTTTCAGTTTGACACATTTATGCCAGTCATTGGAGATACTTAAGATCTCTATGTAAGATTAGGACTTGAAAGCTAACCAAGTCTTGCCTTAGGGAAGGGCCCTGCTTCCTGAGGTTCTTAAGATCTGTGAACTTTTTAAAAACATTGTATTTCAATATAAGTATTTTGGTAACTATATGCACTTTATTTTATGCATTTTAAAACATCATTCTAAAAAGGTGATCCACAGGCTTTCCTAGCTTGCCAAGTGGTCCATGACACGCAAAAGGTTAAGAACCCTCCAAATCGTTCTAAACTGGCCAATAAAATTCTATTTGTAGCTCCCTGTTCCAGCCCTCAATACCCTCCTCAACACAACCCAATTGTGCTGCTGCCACATCTTCCCCAGCCACGTTTGCCATGTGAGTAGCAATGGTGGGAGGGGAGGGATGAGATGATGATGGTAGCAGCCTCCACTTCTCCAGTATCCTCCCTACTTTACATTAGATTGGGCAGTATTTGGTGGAGGGAGGTGAAGTGAAAATCCATAGTGAAAGTCAGAG
>NW_020954553.1:18326646-18326712 GCF_900497805.2 Vombatus ursinus | reverse complement strand
TAGACTGTCATTGTCCTGGCTCTCACTGTGTTGATCCTTAATTATTGCCTGTGTGACCTTAACATA
>NW_020954553.1:18313740-18326604 GCF_900497805.2 Vombatus ursinus | reverse complement strand
GCCTGTGTGACCTTAGGTCCCTTTACCTCTTTGGGGTACAATCTCCTTACTAGTAAAATGAGGGGGTTGCACTAGATGAACATATAAGGCCCCTTTCAACTCTAGATCTATGATCCTATGATTTTAGGTATAATACAGTCTAGGTTTAGCAAGGTCTCCATAATTGTATGAGACCAGTTGAACTATAGTAGAGGTCTATAGGAGAAGATAAAGGCTATTTGGAGGAAATCCAGTTTTCCTTTCTCCTTTCAGATGCTTGGCTAATTAGCGTCCTTCAGTGAGGAGTGCATATAATATGATTTGTGGATTTATTGGCAGTTGGACTCTTTACAGGTCCAATATGCTCAATTGCCATTGGCTCTTAGGATCAAATACCAAAAAAGGGCCAGAGAAAGAGCTAGAGAATGGAAGCTAAGAGAAGACACCTGAGAAAAACTCAATTTACAAGCCTATTCTGCTTTTGTTACCTCTTACGCTCCTCAGTGTATGTATGGGAATATCCTTAAGGATGTCTGAGAAGTATTTACAAGTTAGGACTTCCTATTCCTATGGGTCACTCCTAAGCCTATGGATCAGTTTCTCATAATTATATTTTAAAATGCAGAAAATAAAATACATAGAATTACCAAAAATTATATTGAAATACATTTTTTAAAAAAACCATTCACATGCGCCAGGAATTCCTTCCGCCAAAGGAGAACCACATCTTCTTTATGACTTAATATATAAATCTGAGGAAGTAACTTCTAACGCAGAGAGGTTGCTCTAGGTCCTACAGCTAGTAAGTATGGGAGACAGGAGTTTAACCTCGTTCTTCCTAACCCTTTAACCAAGAGCAGTTTACTATTGGAAATCCCTTTCATGGTACCTCGTTCTTAAGACTTCTCATGCTGTTCCCTACTCTAGACTAGATTCTCTAGGTACTCTGTTCATCTCTGTTAAGCTTCTCATTTTGCTCTTACCCAAGGATCTCTTAATAGCTTACAAGTTTTCACAAGCTTATTTGAATCCTATTACCTCTAGAGGAGTACCAACCAACCATGCACTTAATAACAGCATGCTGTCCTTCTGGAAAGTAGTTTGGAACTATATCCCAAAAGTCACTTAACTATGTTTATTCTTTGACCTAATGTTGCCACTACTAGGCTTACTCCAGAATGAAAGAAAGAAGAAAAGAATCTATATATAGAAAAATACTTATAGAAGCTATTTTTCATAGTGGCAAAGAACTGGAAAGTAAGGGGGTGCCCACCTGTTGGGGAATAGGTAAACAAATTGTGTTAGAGAAATGTAATGGAATACCATTGTGTGATAAGAAAGGAGGAAAGGGACAGTTTCATAGAAACCTGGAAAGGCCTGCTTATATGAAGTGATGCAGAATGAAGTGAGCAAAACCAGGGGAACAATTTATACAATAACAACAATATCTAGATGAACAGCTCTGAATGATGTAAGAACTCTGTTCAACACAATAACCAAGCACAATTCCAGCAATTTGATAATGAAAGGCGATGGACTCAAGTTGTACAATGAGATCTATAATCTTTAGACTTGACCAATATGAGAATTTGTTTTGCTTGACTAGGTACATTTGTTACATCAGTTTTAATTTTTTTTCAATAGAGGTGGTAGCTGGGAAAAAAAATCAATTTTTGTTAATTAAAAAAATTAATTTAATTTTTGAAATGAGCTACCGTCTTAATGTTCCAATATAATAATTTAACTCATCCTCAATTGGACATATTTTAAATTTTTTTGTCTGAGATTGAGGATAATGTTACTGTAATTCTTCCACTTAGGACCAGTGATGCCAGAATCAAGGGTCTAATCCATCACCATCAGATGGTTCAAAGTTAATTATCTCATTCAAGATAATGTAGCACTTCAGCTTTATAAATTGTTTCCCTCAAAATGACCCTGTGAGGTAGGTAGGAGAAGTATTATTACTCTTCCTCCTATTTTATAGGTGAAGAATCTGAGGCTTAGGGCAATTAAGTGATTTGTACAGTCATACAACTAGCATCACAGCTAAGATACAAACCCAGGTCTTCTGTGGCCCATTGACTTTCCCCACCCCCAACTCCAAAATAGGATCTCCATTTTAGGAAAGATAAAAGGATTATTTTGCCTAGAGAAGAAATAATGGAAGAGCAGCCCATAGAATCCCATGAGAGACCTCTTTCAGACTTTTTCCACAGATGCTAATTCTTTCAGTGGTTTTATCCTTTAGAAAAAAGGACAGCAATCATGGGCTAATCAATAGGATCATCTTGCAGCACTTGACCGTTGGTTCTTCCCTATAATTCAAGACACATAATACCACTCACATTTATTCCATTCTTTCTGTTTTCACTGCTTTAGCCAGGAGAAAATAGCCAAACACAGCTGATGACATTTTATATGTAAATTCTAAGGGGTTTGGAGTTCTACCCTACAATTTGGTTTGGTACAACAACCTTCTCACAAATTTTAGTCAGAAAAGCCAAATGGGCTTTCTATAAATAATATAATTTCTGAGTTAAACAGGAAGGTTAGGACAGGGGGAAAATCAGTCGCTTCAGTTAAGATGGAGGGATAAGAGATAAGAAGATGAGTGTAGGTAGGAAGAGCAACAGACAAAGCTGTAGAAGGTTAACAAAGGAAGAGAACAAAGGGTGTAAGAATTCAAAGTCCTCAGTTCAATAGTTTATTGGCCAGTAATAAACCTCATCCTATCTAGAAGTGGTCTCAAGCCCAGAAAACTAGGCCACTATTTTTGGCCAGAAGAAATGGAATCATTCCTTTTTCCTCTCCAAAGCTTCAAGGCTGAAGCTCAATTCAATTTAATTCAATTCAATAAACATTTCTAATGTGTCAACTGTGAAAAGCCATTTAAATTTGTTTAAGTATAGACATAGATGTGTACTACAATAATTTCATGTTATAATTTATCCAGAGTCAATCACTTGTCATAACAAGGCTTTAGTCAGATAATAGTTAACTTATTTGCCAAGTCAAGAGATATAGTAGCCAAGAGCAACTTTGGTTGGAAAATAAGCTTGTTTCTAAAATTTTATGGTGAAGGATGTTGAAAAATTATGAGTAACATCATCTCACAAAACAGAAGCAGTAGAGGATAAAATCAGGTTAAATCAGGCTTGACCAAAGACCCAAATAAGCAAAATTATCTTGAGGGCATTTAAAGATGAAAATGGAAGGAGACCACAGAAGAAAAATGGAAAAGATCTGCACAGATTTTTATAAGAAGCTTTTTAAAAGAACAGTAGAGTCCCCAGACTTGAACTCTAACATAGTCATAGATATGTTTCTAAAGGAGGTAGAAACAACACTAAAATTAACCAAGACTAAGATCCTCTTCTTTGTGTAAGTGAAGTAACGTAATTGTGAGAGTATTGAGGGATTAATTACAAGGTGTCAGAAGGAGGGGAAGATACCAAAGATGTGAAGAAAGATCTCAGATTTTATTTATACAAAAAAAAAGTGACTGAAAGAACACCAACAAATACTGACCTATGCTCTGCAAAAAATTTTTAATAAGTATCATCTGCATATGAATCAAGGGAATCCTTGATGAGTGCATTAATGGGGAATGGGAAGGCTTTTACCCACAAAATTCTATAGTGGACCACAACTTTACCATTATATGATTGACTATAGAGAATAAAAGATTCTGCTGTGCTTTGTGTTTGTTGATTTAAAAAAAGCATTTGATTGGGTAGAGCAAAATGCCACCCTGAAGACTTTTTTTCCAATAAAGTATCTACCATTCATACACCAAAATTATTCAAACTTCCATAAGAAATATAGCAATGTCGATAACCTTGTTTGATGACTCTCTGGTATATAACAAGAAGTTGTATGCTTGCCAAAAGCATTTGCCACTCTCCTGGGAGAGATTCAGTATAGAGTCCAAGTTGAAGAGGCATTCCCTGTGAATGATAAAATCCTCCAGATCTTCCTGTTTATAGAAGATGTTGTGTTGGAACACTGCAGAGGCATCCAGAAGAGACATGCAAACACTGAAAAGTGTTTGTCCTAACCACCCACACTGCTATAACCAGATGGATGAAAAATGGCTATTGTGAAGATTGTGATATGCAGTTAATCAGACAACTTATAGAGGCCGCTTACATATGGGACAGACAGTACAAATGATCTAGTCTAAATGTAGTGATTCTCCTGTCACTGATGGGGGCTGGGGAAAGTTTGTCACAAAAATCTTTGCAACTTGTTCATCAGTGTACATATTTGGACAGACAATATAAATACACAATGAATTAGGCAGGCCCAGAATCAAGTAGGAGGAGAACAGGCAATATTGACTAAAGAAAATTGCTGAACTCTTTGAATGACTCCAAATTTCTCTCTAAAATAAAAGCTCATCTTTTTAAATAATATTCTACTGGTATTGTCAAATGTATGTGAATCATGGAAAACTTAAAATGAGTATCACATGGAGGATGATAGAGAGGCACATGGTAGGTGTGAGTGGGCTGCAAAGTATAAAAAATGGGGAGCTTTAAAGGATTGGAATAAATGATTTCATTAGGGAAATATGTGAGCAAAAAAGAAGGTGGCTGGTTAAAAAGAAGAATGAGGAATACTGGTGGGCTGCTTAGGTGCTCCGCTAGAATCTTCATAATGTCAAAAGAAATTGAGGGAAGCCTCCAGCATGATAGCTAATACATGGGAGAACTTGGACCAGTGCTGCACAGGATGGGCATGTAAGAATGGGTTCTAACTGCAGTGTTAGAGAGAATATGCACACTGAGGAAGTCCCAGGACCATTTGTGTATTTGATTATGTGAAAGTCACCAGGCTAGGTGTAAGGGAAAGGAACAGGGACTAGACCTGTGATTTCATTTACAAGAGGAACTCCTGGGATGAAGAAACACATGCTACCAACGTAGGTCAGCATCTTCTCTACAACTTAGGGTTAGTCTTAGAGACTTAACTATCGCACTGAGAATTGATTTACCCAGGGTAATACAGCTCATATGTATCAAAGAAGGATGTGAACCCAGATCTTCCTAACTCAGAGGACAGCTCTTAATAATCCTAATGATAGTAATAATAGTATTTATACAGATCTTTATACAGTTTGCAAAACATTTCACATATGTGATCTCATTTGATCCCCATACCAACCCTACAAGGCAGATGCTATTATTATCCCTATTTTTTACAGATGAAGAAACTGAGACTGAACAGGGTTTTGACTTATCCAGTATCATACAGCTAGTAAGGATCTGAGGCAGGATTCAAATTCGGTCTTTCTGATTCCAAATCCTACACTTTATCCACCCCACTACCCAACTGTCCCCATTCTCTCAGTGTTGGAGATACAAGGACAAAAATGGACCTTCCCCTTCTGTAGCTTATAGTCTAATGGAAAGAATATAATGTTTTCTAATAGATAAATACAACGTAATTTGAGGAAGTACACTTATGACTTGGGCATAACACAAAGCACCTGAGCTGGGCTTTAAAGGAAGTTGAGCAATACCACTGCTAGGTCTATATCCCAAAGACATCCAAAAAAAAAAGGGAAAGGACCTATTTGTACAAGAATATTTATAGCAGCTCTTTTTATGTTGGCTAAGAATTGGAAATTAAAGGAATGCCCATCAATTGAGGAATGGCTAAACAACCTGTGGTATATGATTATAATGGAATATTATCATGCTATAAAAAATGACAAGCAGAATGATTTCAGAAAAACCTGGAAAGACTTACATGAACTAATGTATAGTGAAATGAGCAGAACCAGGAGAACATTGCACATAGCAACAGCAACATTATTCAGTGAAGAATTGTGAATGACTTAGCTATTCTCAGCAATACAATGATCCAAGACAATCGCAAAGAGTGAATGATGAAGCATACTATGCATCTCCAGAGAAAGAACTGATATTGATTGAGTACAGACTAAAGCATGCTATTTTCACTTTTTTCCTATCATTTTTTTCTTTTATTTGAGTCTTCTTGTACAAAATATCTAATGTGGAAATGTTTTACATAATTGTGCATGTATAATGTATATCTGATTGCTTACCATCTCAGGGGGAGGAAGGAGGAAGGGATAATATTTGGAACTCAAAACTCCAACTAAAAATGTTTTTTAAATTGGGAAAAAATAAAGGAAGCTGAGGGTTTTAAGATGCAAATCAAGATAACTCGGAGGTACCACATCATACCTATCAAATTGGCTACCATGACAAAACAGGAAAATGATAAATGTTGGAGAAGATGTGGGAAAATTGGAACACTAATGCATTGTTGGTGGGGTTGTGAACTGATCTAACCATTCTGGAGAGCAATTTAGAACTATGCCCAAAGGCCTATAAAACTGTGCATACCCCTTGACCCAGTAATACCACTTCTAGCTTTGTACCCCAAAGAGATCATGAAAATGGGGAAAGGACCCACTTGTACAAAAATATTTATAGCAGCTCCTTTTTGTGGCGGCCAAGAACTAGAAATTGAGGGGATACCCAACAATTGGGGAATGGCTGAACAAGTTGTGGCATATGGATGTAATGGAATACTATTGTTCCATAAGAAATGATGAGCAGAATGATTTCAGAAAAGCCTGGAAAGACTTACATGAACTGATGCTGAGTGAAATGAGCAGGACTACGAGAACATCATACACAGTAACAGTCACATTGTGCGATGACTAACTTTGATAGACTTACCTCTTCTTAGCAATGCAAGGATCTAAGACAACTCCAAAAGACTCATGATGGAAAATACTATCCACATCCAGAAAAAGAACTATGGGGTCTGATTGCAGATCAAAGCATACTATTTGCTCTCTCTCTCTCTCTCTCTCTCTCTCTCTCTCTCTCTCTCTCTTTTTATTTCTTCTTTCTCACAGTTCATCCCATTGGTTCTAACTCTTCTTTACAACATGACTAATGTGAAAATATGTTTAATATGAACGTATTTGTAGAGACTATATCATATTTCACACCATCTTGGGGAAGGGGAAGGGGAGGAAGGAGGAGAAAATTTGAAACTCAAAATCTTATGGAAGTGAATGTTGAAAACTAAAAATAAATAAATTAAAAACAACAACAATTTAAAAAAAAAGAAATAATCAAAGAATCATTGTGAACCACTCAAGCCCTGGGAAATGATTGTTTATAAGCCACCTCCTCCCCTCTTCCCATTGTGATTTATGTATATAATCTCTGCCTTCACTATAGCAAGGTGGAATTCTGTTCAGGAGAATTCCCGATTTGCAAATCTGTTCCTCATAGTGAAACTAATTAACTAAACTACTACTTGATTACTGGCACTTTGTCTCTGGCCTGCTGTTTCATCATTCTCAGGTTAGAGACTGACTCAGTAAAACCCTGTTCACAGTTGAATTCGGAAAAGACAATGTTTGGAATATCTATTTCTGGGAACATAATAGAAAATCAATCAGGGAAGCATACAAAGTCTTCAGTACAACAGTGAAAACCAAGTTGAGATTAAACAGTGTATATTTGTAGCTGATGCTGTAGGTACAATTCTGTGAAATTCTTCAGGGGAATCTGGCAACATAGAAAGAGAAATGGAAAAGGCACATATTAAGAGTAGCCTGAAATTCCCACTGGACAGTGATAGGTCAAGGGGGCAAAGGATTCAGGAACTGAAAAAAGGCATAAAGTTGAACTCATTGATGATGTATGGGACTGGCATCAGTGAGCTTGAGTTTGGCTGGCTCTGCTATTTATTACCTGTATGACCTTAAGCAAGTGACCACCTCCCTGGGCCAGAGTCAACTAACAAAAGGAATCAATTTAACAAGTTAAATTCTAAAGTCTGTCACAGTTCTAAATCCTAGAATCTTGAGGCTGTGGAGGGCAAAAAAAGTGACGCCGAAGCAGGATGATGAACTGGGAGAATAGGCAAGGATGGAGGGGTTGGAAGTTGCAGTGACAATGAATAGGTTTAGGAGGGATAAATGGAAGGATGGGAGGTTTTAAGCAGAGACACTAGTTTTAGAGTTCAGAATTGTGGATATGGTTGATTTATGTGTGATGATGAGATATAAAGTATAACCATCCATGTAGGTAGCTCAGATGGGGCTGGGAGTTCAGGACATTGATAGTCAGGAAGTCTAGAGTGTTCAAAGAGACATCAGTGTATATACTGAAAGCCCCAATCAGGAGATTAGGGGTTGAGCTGGAAGGACGCACTATGAATCAGATACTGAACTCCTTAGGAAAGGAGGAAGAGATATAGGTTGATAATTTAAAGCAACAAGGATCTGAAATGGGTGATATAAGTGATGGAATGAACTTCAAAGGAGGAGTGATTGCTGAGTGATGGTTATAGAGGGAAGGTCTGGAGAGTGATAGTGAGGAGCAAGGAGGGTGTCTTCTTTTTCTCTATCCTCAGTGGGTTGGAGAGTCCAGAAGAAGGGTCATTCAGTATCAGAGATGATGGTAAATAATGCAGTACCTTCTGGAAGGAGTCAAATATACGTGAGTGAAAGAGTGAAGGGAAGAGGTATAAGATGAAGGTAAACTTGTTAATGAAATAAAGAGGATCTGAAGGACACAATAGAAAGGCAGAGTCGGAATAGATATAAAGTGACCAAGGGTAAGGCTGAATGGGATAGGAATAAAAGATCACTAGGTGGTAGCAGGGGGAGGGGTTTTTCATGTCAACTGACAGAGGCTCTGTTTGCTAACCATCAATCTACTCTAGCCATCTTTGGTCCTATGATATTAGAAGATTGTATTAGCCCTTTCTCTCCCCAAAGACCAGTGTTTATGAGCATAAAGGCAACAAGGATGTCAGAATGAGTGTTGGAATTGATGAACACTGGAGTACGAGACACCTAAGGGTATGACTAAATCCTGTCAAGATATTAAGAGATACTCTGTTTTCCAGAGCTAAGGCCCAATAAGCAAGCTGTACCTTGAGCTTGGCATAACAACAATCCTTTGCGCTCACCCTCTGGCGGATCTCACCCTCTGGCAAAGTCACTTAATTATTACATAGCTTTGGCCAGCACCAGGTGTTCTCTGACAAGGTGTTCATTTGACACCAGGTGTTCATCTGACAAGCATTGGACAAGCTTGAACAAGTACCCACGTTCCAGTCATGAAGCCCTGTTATGAATCAAATTTGTCTCATTGTTGCTGTTACCCCTCATTGTCAGGGCTACAAGCTCACTGCACAGCCATTGGTATAAGTACTGAGATGGGGCCACACCAAAGTAGGTCCCCCCACTAGGGCTAGGACCCTAGCACACGTGTCCTTGCTTGCAAGCCATTTCCCTCACTTTGAAATTAAACTTCTGTTTGATTCCTGACTCTCCTGTCTCTAGCCTGCTCTTTGGCTCTGGCCATCCACAGGTTAGAGGCTGGTTTGATCTGGTTGACAATCCATACATACTCAGAGCCAGATTTCTTTGACTTATTAGAGGATGGAGATGGGGATTACACACACTCAGAAAGTGTATCACCCATGGAACATGACCTAGGCTTCTAGTCAGACCTGGTGCCAGAGGCCTTGGACCTTGATGCAAGGGACCTGGTGTCAGGAGAGCTAAAGCATCACTAGTTTCCTTATAAGCTTCCATGAAGCAAGGCAGTGTAATAGTAACAGGAAGGCACAGTAACACAGTGCAAAGAGTAAACTTTGAGTCATAGGATCTAAGTGCGAATCTCAGCTCTGTCACTAAGAAGCTGGGCAAGTCACTGTACCACTCTGGGTGCCCACCAAACTGGATGAATGATAGCAAGCTCCTCCTTTCTCCCAAGACCACTCTTCTTCCTGGAGAAGAAGCTTCTCCTTAACATACCTCATGCTCCATGATTCATTAAAGCAGAGGTTCTTAAGATGGGGCCCACAAATTTTTTTTTAGTGTTTTAGATAACTATATTGCAATGTAACTGGTTTCCTTTTTAGTCCTATGTATTTTATTTCCTGGAATTAAAAATATTGTTATGAGAAGGGGTCCCTAGGCTTCCCCAGGCTGCCAAAGGAGTGTATGACACAACATAGGGCTAAGAAGCCTAACATTAAGGGTTCCCTGACCATATCCTCAGGAATAAAAATTACAACTACATATTGCCTGCTATGATCCACAAAAAATACATGAGTAATTCTCATTTCATCTCTCCTTCCTCTCCCCTACAGTCAGTAGAGTGAAGGTGACCTAGAATGGCAGGTAGCAGATGGCAGGTGAGCTCAAACTCTGGCATCCCAAAGCTTAGGAGGCAGCATTTTTTATTGTTCAGTTGTTTCAGTCATGTCCAACTCTTTACATCCCCGGTTAGGGCTTTCCTGGCGAAGAGTGGTTTGTCATTTCCTTCTCTAGCTCATTTTACAGATGAGGAAACTGAGGCAAACAAGGTTACGTGACTTGCCCAGGGTCACACAGCTAGTAGGTGTCTGAGGCTAGATTTGAACTCAAGGAGATAAATCTTCCTGATTCCAAGTCTGGCACTCTATCCACTGAGCCAGGCAGCATGGGCTAGCAGAAAAACCACTGGACTCAAAGTCAAGAGAGACAGAGGTTTGATTCCTGCCTTTGGCACTCACTGGAGCAGCTGTATGGTGTAGGGGATAGAGCACTGGACCTGATACAAAGACCTGAGTTCAAATCTAGCTGCAGACAATTCCTAGCTAGCTATGTAACCAGGGCAAGGCATTTTACCTCTGTCTGCCTCAGCTTTTTCAATTGTAAAATGGGGGTGATAATAGTATCAATCCCAGACTGTGGTTGTGAGGATCAAATGAGAAAATATTGTAGAGCACCTAGCACATAACAGGGGCTTAAATGTTTGTTTCCCTCCTTTCTTCCTTCACTAGCTCCATGTGATCATAGGCAATTGACTTAACTTCTCTGAGCCTCAGTTTCCACATCTATAAAATAGGAATTTATACCTGCATTACATAATTTACAGGCATGATGTAAAGACTGAATAAGTTCCTGAATATCAAGAGGTTAACTGCCTTAATGTTATTCAACTTAATTCTTAACTTAACTTAATGAGTTATTTAAGATTTTTAATTAAAATCCCAAAGGGAGCCAATATCCTCAGAGTTTCCTCACAGTTTCCAGATTCTTACATAGAAAAGTTTAATCTCCACTTGTTATTAGCCATGTGGGGACATCCATGACTCATGTAAGGTAGCATAGATATCATATGTGCGTTAGAGCAAGCCTACAAATATCACAGAAGTGCTCATCACTGTGCCTACGCATGTAATGTGGTATAGGGAGTGTTGGATTTTTCTGCCCTTCCCTTCTTTTCTATTTCTTTTTTCGGAGACTTGTTTTGGGGAGAGGCAGTTGTTTGAAGCAGGTGTTTGGGGGTGGTGTGATCTTCCCCCAGACCTTCTCTGGGTAGACTCCAGAAAGAAGAATCTGAGAAAGGCTCTGAATGAGAATGGAAAAGATAAGTTTTGAGTAAGAATGTTCAGAAACAAGGATAATAATAATTATTATTATTTTTATTACAATAGCTAGCACTTACATAGTGATAATAATGTGCCAGGCACTGTGCTATGCCCTTATAAAAATTATCTCATTTGATCCTCACAATAACCAGGGAGGGAGGTACTATTATTATCCCCATTAACCTCCCCCAGAGGTTAAATAACTTGCCCAAGGTCACACAGCTAGTAAGCATCTGAGATCTGATTTGACCTCAGGTCTTTCTGCCCCTAGGTCCAGGGCTCTATCCATTTCACCACCTAGCTGCCTCTGAGCAAGGAGCAAGGAAGGAGGATCTGAAACTTTGATGTGATGTTAACACTGCAAGGCTGAAGAGAAAATCTTGATCCTATAAGTCATGGTGCTTATTAGGTGAATAGATGTCCCTAAAATGCAGGGGCTGCCCTGTGTCCCTTCATCCCCAGAGCAGTTGTAGAGAAACTCAGAAGTCCAGAGAATCACTCTGTGAATTATATTTTTGAATTAAGTTATTGATTAGTAATTTATAAGGTTAAGGTTCTTAGCCATTTGTCTAGAGTTGTTGTTGTTTATCCTTTGTTCTTGAAGAGGACCAATGATATCTTGAGGGTCACATCCTGACTTGTGCGTGAATTGGATTTAAGTAAGGCAGAGTTGGGCAAAGTCATCAGCCTCACTCTCTCCTCTAGAGTTATCTGAATCCAGCAGCAAGACAAAGGTCAAGATAGCTGGCAACTGCCTGGGATGCAGTGAGTGACTTTGGTCTTTCTAACTTAAAGTCTTTCTTAAGGTCTGACTTGAAACTTAAACTCTTTTCAAAGAACAAGAGGAAGCAACTTTGGAAAAAGAACCCTGTTTGAGAAAACTTTGGGATTACTGCTAAACTAGGTTTTAGGAAAATCTTCCTATGGACCGGTTGTGCTTTCTGGGATGGCTTTAAGATAAGGCAAGCCCATAAACTACATGCACCCCCTTCCTAAAATAGAAACTAACCCTCAGAATAGTGCTCATCCATTCCCCACAATTTTATGTTAAAAGCCTGTCTTGTTCCCAGCTCCGCCTGTAAAACAGGAATTCTTAACCTAGGGCCAAGGGGGATTATGAAATTGGACCTTTTAATATTTTGATAACTATATTTTGACATCATTGCTTTTAAAATATTTTGATAATTGTATTTAATTATAATTGGTTTCCTTCTTAATTCTCTATATTTTATTTTATACATTTAAAAGCATTATTCTAAGAAAGGGTCCATGGGCTTCACCAGACTGCCCAAGTGGTCCAGGACACAAAAACGGTTAAGAATTCCTGCTGTAGAAAATAAAGCCCAAACCTACCCAGCAAAACTGAGTATAATTCTTCAGGGTAAAAAATTATCATTCAATGAAATAGAGGACTTTCAAGCATTCCTGTGGAAAAGACCAGAGCTGAATAGA
>NW_020954553.1:18301446-18313730 GCF_900497805.2 Vombatus ursinus | reverse complement strand
TTTCACAACAGGACTACTATGGAAGTGTTTTGCATAACTACACATCTATAACCTGTATCGAAATGCTTGCCTTTTCAATGAGGGTGGGTGGGGAGAGAGAAAGGGAGAAAATTTGTAACCCAAAGTTTTAAAAACACATGTTAAAAAAATTTTTTTAATTTAAAAAAAAAAGAAAATAGAGCCCAAGCCTGAGGACAACTCCAACTCAAGAGAAATCCCTTTGCATCAGAATATTTCTCTGCCAAGGAGACTAAGGGATAGGGACGAAGTGGTTGGGCACCAGAAACGATTTAAATTAGGAAGGTTTTACTGAGCAGTCTGGATTGGATAATGGCTGCTGGCAATAAATCTGTGCTTGCTGTAACAACTATGCGTTTCATTTCTAGACCTTTCTTTCTGGGATCTTGGGATACAATGAATTCAGAGCTCTGAAACCCAATTGGAACAGACCTCAATGAAGAATTCTAGAATAGCTTTTGAGGAACATTCAAGATTAAGGGGACCCCTTGGGTTCAAGTTCTCTGGTGCGTCCTTCTCTTTGGAGGCTGGAAAGGATCAAAAGGTCATAGATTTAGAGCTGAAAGGGATCTGAGGGGCCATCTAATCTAGCATTTTCATTTTACAGATGGAGAAATTGAGACCCAGAGCAGATCAGCAAATTACCCAAGGTCACATAGGTAGTAAACAGAACCAGTATTGGAACCGAGTTCTTCAGTCTCCAAAACCAAGGCCACTCCCTCCACTGTCCCAGCCCCCCTGTGAACTTTTGGACAGCTCTAATGGTTAAGAAGTTTTCTTTATGTCAAACTAAAAATCTACCTATTTGTGAATTCTGCTCTTTGCCCCTATTTCTGCCTTCTGATGTCAAGTAAAAAAAAAAAGTTTAATTCCTATTCCGTGACATTCCTTCAAATGTATGAAGACAGGTGTCATGTCTTCCCACTATTCCCAATCTTTTCTCCAGTCTGAATATCCCTGGAAGCTTTCTTTAGCCCTGGACGTCACCCCTAGAAAGTACCAACCAGCTTTGTGGCCTCTCTCTCTCAGATTAGCTGGTTCTTCTCAGAGCTTACATTTTAAGAAGGAAGCCCAGACAAGCCATTCCTTCATTCCTCTCCAGGCTGCAGAGTTAATTCTCTAGGACATTCTCTACAGTGTCCCTCTTTCCTCTTTCTTCCTCGCCTCCACCCCCACATCTTCCACTATTAGAATATAAGTTCTGAGGGCAGATATTTTTGCTCATATTTATATTGCTAGTGCTTTATACAGTGCCTGGCATATAGTTAACACTTAATAATGCTTGTTGACTTCTTTCAACCAACCACTGTATAGAATGGTGTCCCATCTCCTCACTGTCCTGGACACTTCAGTTTGTCAAGTCTTTCCTAAAATGTGGTGGACAGAACTAAACACACAACTCAGAATGTGGTCTGCCCAGGGTAGATCCCAACAATACATCCAATAATCCATCCCACAGGAAGTAGCAGAGCTAGGATTTAAACCCACATCTTCTGATCCTGGATCCAACGTGTTTTCCACCACACGATCCTGCTTCCCTCTTATTCTCTGTTGCTAGTGAAAACAAATAGAGCTGAAAGGGCAGGTGGGGTCTCTGGTAGAATACTTAGATGTTTTTTGTTGTTTTTTTTTCTTATCCACAGCATAGTTTGAGTTAGAACACACTGGTCTAGCTAACTTCTAGGCAACCTATCCATCACTGGAATTTTGTGGTTTTGTAAGGACAAGCCTCTTAGGTGGGGCTAGAAGATAGATTTCAGTTGAGTTGGAACAGTCTGAAACAAAATCTGCACACTAAATCTCCACTTATGCTTAGAGATCTCATGGATTTTATGTGATCTTTCTCAATGTCAGCTAGCTTTTATGGGTGGGGAAATGTCTTCTGGGATTGGAAGTCTAATGGGAGATTATTAGGGATGGGGAAAATACTATAATCGTAGCACCCTCTCACTCTCTGCCTCCATACCCAATTTTATCAATGAGGGCAATGTCAGAATCACAAATCCTATCTCCTGACCTTAGTTGCTCTCATTTAAAATTATTTGAGGACCTTCTAAACTCTTCCCCAGAGAAATCCGGAAGTCTCACCATCCTTGCTAGTTTGGGACTTGTTTTCTAAAAACAGCTTGGTGTGATGGCAAGAGTGCTAAAGAGTTAGGAGGCATGTCTTCAAATCTTGGAACTGGCTCCTTTCATCTCCTGTCCTGCCAGACTTCTGGTCCCATCAACGGCTTCTGTTCCCTTGGATCATTTCCATCATTTTTCCCTATGGTCCCACATAGGCTTCTTTCTTTATTTCTGTCCCCTGTTCTCTAGGGACACTTTCCAATCTTTCCTTTTGCATAGCAATGAACTAATCCATTGTAAGCTTCCTACACGTGTGGGGTATCAAGATGAGTAGGTAATTAGAACTAAGGTCAGTGTTCTTTTAGGCGATGTTTCCCTTCATGACTTCCAGGTTGAAGCTCTCTGCTCATTTCTAGTCTGTTCCTGCTGTTTCCTGTGTTTAGAATGCCCACCCTCTCCTTCTTAATTTGTTGAATTACTCTACAAACCTAACTCAAATCCTTCATGAAGTCTTTTCTGACCCCCCCCATTTGTTAGTGATGTTCCCCCTTAGACCTCACATGGTATCTTTGTTTGTACTTCTCTAATCTATTTATCATGTAATATTGTGTACTCTAATTCTCTAATTATGTCTTACCTCTCTACTAGAACATAAGATCCATAAGGCCAAGGGCTATCCCTCCGTATTTCCTCCAGTGCCTAGCATAATCAGTTAATAAATACTTGTCAAGAGTTGTCTTTCATGGTTATTTTTATAAATTCCAAATCTTCTTGACTTGCTAGCCTTCCTCTACTAGTAGTTAGTACCTATCAGATGATATGTTGTTACCATATGTTGCAAGTGTTTTTTCTTCCTGTATTTTCTATTATTTCCGTTTTCCTTCTTTACCTGCATGGTGTAATGGAAAGACCACTGGATTTGGGAGTCTGAGAACCTGGATTCAAAGCCTGCATATGCCACTTTCTGCCTGTATTACCTTGGACAAGTCACTTAATCCCTCTGGGCCTCAGTTTCTTCACCTGCAAAATGGAGGGGGGAGAAAGGCACACGTTCTAGATGAACTCTACAGGCCTTCCAGCTCTAACACTGATTCATGATCCTGCTCCCTCAGTCATGGTCCTAACTCACAGCTTACTTGGTTGTTTCCCCTGTGCTCCCCTTGCAGAAACAAAGCTTATTGCAAAGAACCATCCTTTCATTCTGATGGTTTGGAGTTCCTGACCAGGAACTTGAGAGAGATAAAACCCACAGAGACTTTCAGGAAAGGATATCACGAACTGTTCTGATATGTTCCAGGTGGTCCCTTGCTCTATGAAGTGTTACTCCTCAATCACATGAAACCTGTCATTTGTGAAATTAGTTTATTAATCTTGAGCACACTTAGGAGGGTGATAGTGTCAGTCTCTGAGGTTTAAAATGGGGTGGATTGGAGGGCTTTGGAGTGGAGGCCTGAGTTTGAGAGCAAGGGAGGGAGTGAGGTGAGCTATAAAGGCAGGGTTCTTTCTCTGCTTGGGTATAGGTGCTCTGTAAGTAACTGGGCTCTGTTGCTTGGCAACTGATGGTGCCATTAAAGATAAAGGCACAGAGAAGTGGGCAAGCAGGATGGAGCACTAAGCAGCATCCTCTTCCTGAAGTATCAGAGTTTCCCTGGCCTCAGGGCTCTCTGGATCTTCCACAGGAATTCTTGGTGGCTCTAGCTCCAACCCTGGTTCTGCTTCAACCACTGCCCCTGCCTCAGGCTGATTTTCAATGCCCTGGTTAGGGCCCAATCGGGGAGGCTTGGTGGGAGTAGGTGGAGGTGGGGCAGGGCCCTTGCTCTTTCGGGCGGACAGTGCCCTTCGAAGGCTCTGCACCTTCTCTAGGCCAGTACGCCGAAGCCGCTTGGCCCGGGATTCCACTGGCTCCTCATCTGAGCTCTCCCCTTCTTCCAGCTCTTCTAGGGTCTCTGGTCCCAGTTCCTTCTCTTCTAGCTCTGTGGATTCTGGCTCCTTCTGAAAAGCTCTGGCTGGGATTTCTGCCTCCTCCTGAAAGTGAAGAGCAATGAACATTATCTTCCCAGCAACAATGTCTTGGTATAGTTGTTTAAGATGTCACTTCCAGAAGCAATACTGACCATCTGAGCTGCCACCTCAATATTATGCCTCTGCAACCCTCCCAAGCCTTACTCCTGCCTAGGAAATACTCCTGGCATAATTGGGGCTACCCTCTTGCTTCTACAGCCCCAGAAGTGGATGGAATGCCTACAGAAAGATAACTGAATCTAACTATAATCAGGAATCTAGGCCTTATGAGTTAAGTTCACTTAATGGCTAGAAGTCATTAAATTCCACCCAAGTCATTCCATTAAGGCTGAGTCACAGGAAGTTTTGTATTGGGTAGAAGCTACCCACAGCAGTATAACTAGGAATAATTGTTGAGAAAGAGGAAAAAATAATCCTTTCTGTAACTTTTTTCACATGGGGATGGAAGGGGGAGATTGAAGGTCATGTCCCATACAAGCCAGGAGATGCCATCGTCCACAGAAATGAACAACACTGTAGAGCGGGACTCTTAATCTTTTATGCAGCATGGATCCCTCCGTCATTCTGGTGCGATCCATGGACCCATTCTAAGAATAATGTTTTAAAACCCATAAAATACATACGATTATAAAGGAAACCAAATAATGTAATTTTTTGCCATCCAAGTTCATGGACCTTCTTAAATCTATCCATGCACAAAGAGTCTGTGGACCCCAGGTAAAGAAAAATCCCTGGTGTTGAGGGAGAAGCACTAAGCCAAGGAGAAGAGACCTGGGTTCTAGTCTCACCAATGCCACTATCTTGCTGCCTGCCTTTGACTAAGTCCCTTCCTCTCTTTGGGACTGTTTCCTCATCTGTAAAACGAGGGCGCTGGACTCCGAGATTCCCTAAGGTCCCTTCCAGCACTCAATCTGCGTCTATGCCAACGTGGGTCTGGGCGGGGCATGAGAGGCGGGAGCAGCTACTCGGTCAAGGGCTTGTAGGCGTGGCGCCTAAGGATGATGTCAGCATGGGTGCGGCTTGAAGCTGCACATCAGAGGCCCCGCGGCCGAGCGAGGAATGTAGGCGCGGTCGAAGGGACCAGGGGGTACACCGAGGGACTAGGTTTTGGGGCCTACTCTGGGGCCCTCACTGACCTTGAAGAGCTGGACGTGCAGCTGGCCGCGGGCGACCAGCAGCGCGTGGTTGGCCTCGAGCCGCTGCACCTGGAGCGCCCGGCGGACGGCGCGCTCGCGGGCGGCGTGGGCATGCCTGCTGACGCGCTCGGCCTTGGCCAGCAGCTGGGCCAGCGTGTTGCTGGTGGCCCCGTGGCTGCGGCTGAGCGCGCCCAGGCCGCTCTGGATGCGGCGCACGGTGCCCGTCAGGCCGCCCTGCCGCCGGGCCAGGCCGCCCTGTCGCTCCCGCACCGCCTCCAGCATGGTGGACAGCTTCTCCAGCAGCGTGACCACTGTCACCGCGTGCACCGGGCCGCGCTGCGCGGCTTCAGCCGCCGGCACGCCCTCCCCCATGGCCCCTCGAGATGCCCGCGCCCGAGCCCACTCTGATCTGGTCCTGTCCCGTTCCTCCCTCTGCGGCTTGTGCTATGCCCAGCGGTCTCCCAGGCTCCTCCCGCCGGGGGCGGGGAGCGCAGCTGGAGGGCCGGGGTCCGTGACTCAGACGGGCGGGGCCGGGGTCTTTAGGGGCTGCCCCTTCTCCAGCGCCACGCCCTGACCAAACCTCCCCACCTCTTTCTGCGGGGCTCCTCCCGCAGAGGGAGGCGGGTAGCAGGGAGCCCTGGTCCCAAAAATGCTTCGTCCGGCGGCCACGCCTTGGACAGCAGCCTGCCCCTTCGTACCGTGCTTGGGCGCTGTGGGCATCAGCATCTGCCTCTGACTCTGCCTGCCTAAGGAGCGAAGCGCCAGCTCGGGGAGAACAGCCCCTTCGGGGTTATAGCATTGTTTTAAGCTCGATTCCCAAGGACCACCTTAGAAGTCGGAAGCCCCTTGTGGGGGGAGGGGGCGGCAGTTCACCGCTCCAGATTTATTTTTAGGTTGTTCCTCTTCCTTTAGCATTCCTCCAGCCAAACTGACTGGCTCACTAGCTGCTCCCTCTGCTTGGCTTTCCCTCTGTGCCTTTGTACCAGCTATGCCAAATATCGATCCTCCACGGAGAATCCTGTGGGACCAACCCATTCTGGGGCATTTTCCGACTGGCACAGATTGTACTGGCATTGCTGTAGGGCGATTTTCCCACCACTCCTGATGTTTGGTTACTGTATTTGTTCATTTATCCGTCACTCAGACCCCTGTCTGTGTTTCCCATTTGGGCCTCCTGGGGATTTCCTGATTAACAGGCTAATTTCTTCTCCCATCCAGTACTTCCTCATTTGTCTCTGTTTCTTAAAATGTGATTGTTCCCCTACTTAGTCTTTCTTTTGAAGTCTCATCCCTTCTGGTTGGAATTGGCTTCCTGAAATGCTCATCTCCAGCCCAATTATAGCCAAAGGAATAATTTGTTTCGCTAAAACAAGCCAGCCTTGATGCCACAGCCTCACAGCTGTGTTGACCCAATCTTCCTGATCTGTTGAACACCTTAAAATGGCTAAATGGGCCACCAAACCTCAGGTTTATGACTAGGTCACCTCCCTGAAGAAAGTGGATGATTGGGAATCAATAAACAATCAAAAAAGTAAATAAAAATCTAAGCATCTACTATGCCAGGCACTGGGGATACAAAGAGACAAAAAAACAAACAAAAAAAAAAACAGCCCCTGCCTTCAAAGAGCTTATGATCTAATGTACCTCATGCAAACAATTATATAGAAAGCAAGCTATATACAGGATAAATAAGAGATGATTAATTGAGGGGAGGCACTGGATTTAAGAAGGGTTGGGGAAGGCTACCTATAGAAGATGGGATTTTAGTTGGGACTTGAATCCAGGGATGTCAGTAGTTAGAGCAGAGAAGGGTGAATGTTCAAAACATGGGGTACAGCCAGAGAAAATGCCCAGAGCAGAGAGGTGAAATGCCTTGTTCCTGGAACAGCCAGGAGGCCAGTGTAACAGGGTCAAAGAGTATGTGTCATAGAGTAAGGTATAAGAGAACTAGAAAGGTAGAAGGGGACAAACACCATTTTGTATTTGATCTTGGAGGCAATAGGAAACTGCTGGAGTTTATCAAGTAGGGGGTGACATGATTGTACCTGGACTTTAGGATAACCAGTTTAGTGGCTGAGTGGAGGAATGGAGGGGAGAGCCTTGAAGCAGGCTTACCCAACTACAGGCTATTGCAATAGTCCAGGTGTGAGGTGGTGAGGGCCTGCGCTAGAGGGTTGGCAGTGTCATCAGAGAAAAGGGGACATACATGAGAGATGTTGCAAAGATGAAATTGACAACAGAAATTATCAACAGACTGAATATTGGGGATGGGATGAGAGTGAGGAGTCCAGGATGACTCTTAGGTTGTGAGCCTGAGAAGGGGAGGATGGTATTGCCCTATACAGTAATAAGGGAGGGAAGAATGGAGGGCTTAGGGTAGGAGTGGGAAACCTTCAGCCTCAAGGTCACATATGGCCCTCCAGGTCCTCAAGTGCAGCCCTTTGACTGAATCCAAACTTCACAGAACAAATCCCCTTAATAAAAGGATTTGTTCTGTGAAACTTGGACTCAGTCAAAAGGCCGAACCCAAGGACTTTAGGGTGAAGATAATGAGTTCTATTTTGGACATGTTGAGTTTAAGATGTCTACTGGACATGTTAGGGCAGCTAGATGATGCAGTGGATAGGATGCAGGGCCTAGAGTCAGGAAGACTCATCTTCTTTAGTTTGAACCTGACATTAGACACTGTGTGATCCTGGGCAAGTTACTTAACCCTGTTTGCCTCAGTTTCCTCATCTGTAAAATGAGCTGGAGAAGGACATGGCAAACCATGCCAGTATTTTTGCCAAGAAAACCCCAAATAGGATCACGAAGAGTCATGTACAACTGAAAATGACTAAGCAACAACAATTGTACATCCAGTTCAAGATGTCTGAAAGGTAGTTGGAGATGTGAGGGTCAGCAGAGAGACTGGGACAATGTAAGTACACTGAAAAATCACAGATTTAGGCTTTTGAAAAGAAATTATTGGATACAGCCATGAAGAAAAACGCAAGAAAAAGGACAGAAGAAATGGAATGGAAACCCTGGCTTGGTACAACGGAAAGACTAATGCATATGCAAATTAGCTTTCCTCCAAATATTTGTTTCATTTAAGTCTTCATCTTCAGCCCCTCAGTAGTGTTTGATATCTTTCCAGATTCATCTCCCTCTACTTAGCACAAATCATGGATTTAGATCTGGATGCAACCTGAAAGGTCATCTAGTCCAACCCCCTGGTTTTATAAATAAGGAAACTGAGATTAAGTGACTTGGCCAGGGTCACAAAGATAGTAAGTGGTAGAGTACTAATACACATCCAGACCAGATCCCAAGTTCTTCCTGTCCCCATTGTGCATTGTCTCCAGCTTTTAACCCTCCTTAAATATGGCTATACCGTCAATGTTCTGTCCTTCACCCTCTTCTTTCTACATTATCTCTCTGGTATTTCATAACCCTCGTGGCTTGTATTACTGAATTTAAGTAGGTGACTCTTAAATCTTTTTCTAATACAGACCTCTCTAGAATTCCAACCTCACATTTTGCAAAATCATAGAATCTCAGTTGAAAAAGGAAGGAAAAGGCATTTATTAAGCACTTGCTGTGTGCCAAACACTTTACAAGTATTATTTCATTTAATCTTCACAACAACCTTGGGAGGTTGGTGGTATTATCATAATTCTTATTTTATAGTTGAGGAAACTGAGGCAGACAAATGTTGTTACTTAGAGTCACACACCTAGGATCTGAGACAAGATTTGAACTTGCATCTTCCTGACTCCAGAGTCAGCACTCTATGTACTACTTACATCAGCTAGCTATCTCAAAGGTTATCTAGTCTAACCAGTACCTGAACAGTTATAACCCTGTTCTACAATATCCCTGGTAAGTTGACATCCAGCCTCTTAGAAATCTTAAGTGTTGGACAGCTAAGGCAGCCTATTCTACTTTCAGACAATGGTTAGGAAGATTTTCCTTATATCTAATTAAAATATGCCCCTCTGTCTTCAGCCTATTGCTTCTTTCCTCTGGAGAAAAATAAAACATTAATCCCTCCTTCTATACGTTAGCCCTTTGAATATTTGAAAATTGGATTCGTGCTCTCCCCACCCCTAAAAATCTTCTCTAAGCATCCTTAGATCCCTCAATTGATCCTCAAGCACATAGCTTTTAAGTCCAGTTACCAGTCTGGGACCCCTTTGAATGTATAAAAACTTGTTTCTGCTTCCTAAAGAATGGCACCCAAAACTGAACACACTATTCCAGAAATGAACTAACCAGAGCTAAGTACAAAAGGATCTATGTCTATCATTTCCCTCATTCTGAATACCACTTCTATTTCTGGAGTCTTGGATTGGAGAATAAATGTTCGTTGAATTGAATTGAAATAACTTTATTGACTGTTGCACCACATTGTTGACTCCTATTGAGCTGGCTGTCCACTAAAACCCAAGTGTGTTTTTCACATGAATTGTTGTCCAGTCATACTTCCTCCATCCAATACTTATGCAGCTAATTTTTTAATAACCCCTGTGGAACTCTTATAATTATCTTTATTAAATTATGTTTTATTAGTTTTAGCCTTTCATTCTACCCTGTCAGATTCTTAAGGTCATCATCGATTTAGAAATGGAAATGATAGTCCAGGGGTTCTTAATCTTTTGTGTGTGTGTCATGGCTTTGACACACACCCTTTCGCTGTCTGGTGAAACCTGTTGACCTCTTCTCAGAGTAATGGTTTTAAATTCATAAACTGAAACACACAGCATTACAAAGAAACCAATTACATTGAATCCAAATATTTTTTAAAAGAAGTTCATAGGTTCTAGGTTAAGGAGCCCTGACCTAATTCAAGACCTTCATATTATAGATGAGGAAACTGAGGCCCAGAGAGGTTAAGGAACTGACCTAAGATAACATAGGGAATATCAACTGATATTTAAAGCTAAGTTCTAACTCCAAATCCAACAGTTTTTCTCATTGAACTACATTACCTCTTTTTGATCTCGGTTTTACACACACACACACACACACACACACGTGTATGTATATGTGTATATAGGTATATATTCCTATATACACACAAATACACATACATATGTATATAGTATGTATTTGTGTATATGTATATGTATATATACATACATTGCCTCATTTTTACCCCAGCTTTATATATGTATAGGCATACAGATATGTCTATATTATATAGATGTGTATATGTATATGTATATATACATACATTGCCTCATTTTTACCCCAGCTTTATATATGTATAGGCATACAGATATGTCTATATTATATAGATGTATATATATATATATATATATATATAAACAATGCTTCCCATGGCATCTAAAAATTTAATAAAGCATGCCCTCTATTTGTTCATCTAAATCAGTAAAAATGTTAAACAAGACAAGATTAATAACAACCCTGAAGAATTCTAGAACTCTCCATTCCAGTTGGCCTCAATCATTAATCACTGTGCCTTGGGTCTGGTTGTTCAGATGCCTCCAAAGGTTTGTAATTGTGCTATTACTTAGCCCTTATCTCTCAATCTCCTTTCAGAAGGATGTCATGAGAGGCTTTGTCATATGCCTTCCTAAAATCTAGTTATACTATGCCTAATTATATTCTCCTCATCTACCAGTCTAGTAACTCTGTCAAAAAAAGGAAATGAAATTAGTCTGGCATGAGCTGTTCTAGATAAACCCATGCTGGCTTTGGTGGTCGCCACTTCCCTTTCTGAGGGTTTGTAAACTATCCCTTTAATAATAGATTCTAGAAATTTATCAGAGAATGAAGTTGCTGGCCTATAGTTTAAGGATTCTCCCTCTTTTGGAAAATCAGAATAAATATTGCACCTCTGTCCTGAAGTGTCTCATAATTCTTCACAATTATTCAAAGATCACTGGTAATGGTTCAACAAACTTAGTATCCTAGATTTAGAGCTGGCAGGGAGTTTATAGATCATCTAGTGAATGAACACCTTTCTTTTACAAATGAAGAAACTGAGCCCTTTTTTTTTTCTTTTCCAATTTTCTGGGATAGAGTTTGTCTGGCCTTGTTGCCTTTATCCTGTGTATTCCAGTGCCTTGCACAGCGCCTTTCAAATAGTAGATTCTTAGTATCATGATAGTCATTTAACTTCTCTGAACCTCAGTTTCCTTATCTGTAGAATGAAGATAATATTTGCTCTAGGAGGTAAGGAATATGTTTTTGTAAACCTTAAGGCATTTACATCTGTCTTGCACATAGTTACCAAAGTAATCTTCCTAAGGGACAAGGTGGCTATGCCCCTCCACTGTTCAAAAGCCTTATTGTTTGTAGGATACAATTAAAACCACTCAGTCTGATATTCCAAGCCCTTAACAATCTGGCTACAACTTACCTTCCCAGTCATATTTCACATTATACCTTTTCACGTACTATATTCTCTAGCGAAATTGAACTACTAGATGTTCCCACCTCTGTACATGCATTCACACAAGCTGTCCCCCATGCCTGGAATGAATGGAATCATTTCTGCCTTTCAGAATCCTTATCCTCAAGTCTCGGCTATATTGTCACCTCCTTCATGTAGCTTTCAATGATTCTCTCAACTGACCATGTCCTTTCCCTCCTCAAATATTCCTATGACCCTTTATGGTCCACACACAAACAAACACACACACACACACACACACACACACACCCCTCCCATCAGTCTCTGCCTTTTATTGGGCAGTTGTATGCACTTACAAGCTTTATTCCTCATTGTAGAATATAAGCTCTTTGAGGGAAATGATTGTTTCAATATTTTCTTTGTATCCTAGGAGCCTGCTTCAGTGCCTTGCATATACTGGTTGTTAATGGTGCAACTAGGTGGTGTAGTGGTTAGAGTGCTGGGCCTGGAGACTGGAAGTTGTTATTCAGTCACGTCTGACTCTACATGACCGCATTTGGGGTTTTCTTGGCAAAGATAATGGAGTGGTTTGCCATTTCCTTCTCCAGCTCATTATACAGATGAGAAAAAGGGTTAAGTGACTTCCTCAGGACCACATAGATCATTAAGTGTCTGAA
>NW_020954553.1:18301241-18301383 GCF_900497805.2 Vombatus ursinus | reverse complement strand
GCAGGAGCTCAGGTCATCCTGACTTCAGACCTGGCACTCTACCCACTGCAGAGCCAGAAGATCTGACTTCAAATCCAGCCTCAAATACTTACTAGCTGTATGACCCCTAGGCAAGTCATTTAACCTCTGTATACCTGTTTCC
>NW_020954553.1:18300974-18301209 GCF_900497805.2 Vombatus ursinus | reverse complement strand
TTATCTGTAAAATGAGAATAATAATAGCACCTACCTCCCAGGTTTGTTATGAGGATAAAATGAGATAATAATTGTAAAGCACTTAGCACAGTGCCTGACACATGCAGGCATACCTTTNTTATCTGTAAAATGAGAATAATAATAGCACCTACCTCCCAGGTTTGTTATGAGGATAAAATCAGATAATAATTGTAAAGCACTTAGCACAGTGCCTGACACATGCAGGCATACCTTG
>NW_020954553.1:18289658-18297158 GCF_900497805.2 Vombatus ursinus | reverse complement strand
CAGAGAGAAAACAATCATAGGATAATCATAGAATATTCACACATGATCTAGAGTCCATGTTGTGTATGCTAGTAAGCATTGGTTTCTCATCATTCAGTCCCCAATTTGTGTATCTGTTAAATTAAAAAGAAACTGAGTTTTATTTGGTCTTTGCACCTAAATGATCCTTTTTGTGAATGCCCAATCTTACACTGATAATCTCAAGCCCTGGAACATAGCAGGGTCTCCTGAATGAGATCTATATTTACTGAAAGAGATTAGCTAGATTTTTTATCCAGAAAACAAAACAAAATAAGTGGATTGTGGCCCAGACTCCGGCATATGGCTAGGTGATCAGTCTATTAGTACATATGACTAGGATAGGCATTGCAGATCAACAATGAGAATTTAATTGGAAGAAAAGAGCTAGATCCGCTGTGGATCATCTATAGGAAATCATAGATCCAAATTAAATAGAATAAGACAGTATAATTGGGTTGCAAAATGCAGTGGGGGTAGGAATGCCCACATCAGAGATACTGAAGAAATGAAATTTAAATTCCCCAGTGCCCAAGATCAATCAATCAATCAACATTTATTAATTACCTACCATGTGCGAGGCACTGTGCTAAGCCCTGGGGATGCAGAAAGAGGCAAAAGATAGTCCCTGCTCTCAAGGGGCCTACAATCTAAAGGGAAGACAACATTGAATCAAATCTATACAAAGCAAGCTATATACAGGATGCATGGGAAATAATTAACAGAGAGAAAGCATTGGATTTAAGGGACTGGGGAAGGCTTCCAGTAAAAAAAAAATGAATTTTTATTTAGAACTTAAAAGAAGTCAGGGAGGTCAGTAGTTGGAGTGGAGGAGGGTAAGTATTCTAAGCATGGAGGAGAGCCAGAGAAAATGCCCAGAGCTGAGATGGAGTGTCTTGTTCACGGAAGACTAAGGAGGCCAGTGTCATGGATCAAAGAATGTACGTTGAGGATTAAGGTGTAAAAAGACTGCTGGGAAGGTAGGAGGAAGCTAGGTTATAGAGGGCTTTGAATGCCAAAGCACCTTGTATTTAATCCTGGAGGCAACGGGGAGCTACTGGAGTTTGTTGAGTAGGAGAGTGACATGGTTGAACCTTTGGTTTAGGACAATCATTTTAGCGGCTAGGAGTGGAGGATGGATTGGAGTGGGGAGAGGCTTGAAACAGATAGACTCACCAGCAGTCCATGGCAATAGTTCAGGCACGAGGTGATGAGGGCCTACAAATAGAGTGGTTCTGCCTTGTACATTGTAGGCATGCCCTAGTCCACTGTGGTTGCCATGGGATTTTTAAAAGCTTCTCAGAAAAATTAGACTGGTCAGTGAATCTGCAGCAAAAAGCTTTTGTTTGGCTCTTTTCAATTTGCCCTAAGGAAGGCCTGAGGTTTAAGAGAATGAGCAACATCCACGTGTGAGAGCACAGACTGGGGAGACAAGAGCAATAAAATAAGGGAAAATGCCAGGATAGCAGTTCCAAAGCATAGCAGGGAAGTCATAGAACTGTGGATGCAACCAGGGACTCAGGTGCATTGATCTTTAGGTCATGGCAAGAAGATTAAAAGGAGCCCAGGTTGGTTGTGTGAATGGTTGCCTTTCGGTATTGTTACGTCCAGGTTTCACTAAACTCTAATCATTATTCCCTCCAGTTTCTCAGATTGGATTCCTAGGTTCACAGTCATTAATAAATCTGGTTAGCTGTACCAGGCATATATGATTGATTTCCCACTTCTGACATCCCAGGCAGGGAGGCACCAATTAGCAACATGGGAGATGGAAATTTCTATCATGGAAGGCTGCAGGCATAAAAGATTTAAGAAAGGGGTGGCATCATATAGAAAGAGAGCAGAGACAGAATCTTGCAGGAAAGACTTGCCCCTCTTCCTCCCCCCCAAAAAAGGAGTTTTGGGGACTATCACATAATGATTAACAAATATTTGCTGAACTTAATGGAATATTGATGAGTTAATGGGAAAATTCCTCCAGATATAGCACAGAACAACTGGAGTAATAGATTGCAGATTCAGATCATGCCTCTTACCCCTCTAACCTTGAGGAACACTATTGGAGATGGGAGTATTAAATCCACTCCCTGTCCTGTACCCAGACATGCTATTTGGACCAGGTTCAATCCAGAGGGAACCTGCCTCTTAAAACTCTTTAGTTTGAATCCCTCACCCCAGTACTCCAGGGTGGATGGTTTTACTTATGTCTTTTATCTAGGATATCTCCAAATAGGAGGGAGTAAAAAGGTATTCAGTGAATAATATGAATTGGAGATGGGACAGGTAATTTATTCCTACATACACAAGAAATGCTAAAGACTCACAAACACATATCACAGAACAAATTCAGTATAACTACTGATATAATATGCTGGGAGGACGGTACTAAACTTATCAGAACATAAAGCAGTTGTGGGAATGCCAATTAGGCATTTTGAATTTCATCTTGGCTCTGTGCTGTCACTTTATTCCAAATCCAAATCTCCACTGACCTTAGGGCTCAGCCACTTTAGCAGTCAACCTCTCTTGTGTTTGCTACAACGGTCTCAAAAGAGAGTATGAAGTTATTTAATGTACATTTAGATCAGGTATAGGACAGCTATTTCTTTCCCTTACAAAAAAAGAAATTGACAAAGACTTAAACATGAAGCAATAACTTATAAGAGACCCTATGATATGAACCAAATCTATAATTTAAATGATTTTCCCTGGGTTTCTCAAAGTAGAGGCACAAAGAGTCAGAGAATGTGAGGAAAATGCTTGGTGATTCTCTTCAGAGGCCAGGCTTCTCCAGGATGGAATCTGCTCTACCAGCATTGACTAGCAAGCCAGGAGCCCCTTTAGAAAGAACAAGCATTTGCTCCAGTCCTTCTGGGTCCAGTAACTGTTCAGTTACAGCATGAAAAATGTCAACTGTATACACTAATTCCTAGAGAATATATGAGCTTATTCCAGTTTCACACTTTGGTCCTACCCATTCTTTTAAAGCTTGGCTGGACCTGGTTTCCAATAGAATAAATAGTGCAGGAATTCAGCTGTTCCCTTGATTGACTCACTTTTTCCTTTCGGAAGACACTAGGTGCCTTTTTCTTTCAATCTGACCCCACCCCCATCCTGTATGTTCTCATACCCAGCCCATTTTTGTGGTGAAGACATTTGTTCCAGCAGAACCTGAGAGGCCAGCAGGGTGACTCAGACCATCCAGTTCAAAGTGAAGGAACCTGAAAATGTACCCTACAATTTGCTCCCGGAGCAGAAAGCCTATCAGAACAATCCCCCTCCTCCTTTCTTCCCTCCACTCCTCCCCCAACTCCAGCTTGCCTTCCTTATTTAAGGTTCCTGTTGCTAATGGTGATCAATCCTTTCCGTGCTACATGTTCAGGGGATGGGCTTGGCTTTATGGCTGCAGTCACAAATAATCTTATTTTCTATCTCCCTCTTGGATTCACAGTTGGCACAAACTTACTTCAATTCTTAAAGGAGCCATGAATTTGTGAATGTGGCCAATTCTCCAGTGATACAGATGGCTACCCCTCTACAACTTAACAGCTGGTCTTTAAGAGTTGCTGTAGCTTAAAATTCAGTCACCTTGAGAGCTAACATGGGAATGATGAAGTTCATACCAGCACTTTGGAACAAAACTTTCGCTAAAAATGAGTCCCTTTGTTAATTTTTTCTAGTGAACCAAGTGCAGCTATGGCACAGTGGCTCCAGAATTAGGGGATCTGGATTCAGATCCCACCTGTGATGACTACTACCTGCGTGATGTTAGGCAAGTCACTTATCTCCCTGGACTTCAGTTTCTTCATCTGTTAGATGATGAGTTTAGACTAAATGGTCTCTGAGGTCCTTTCCAATTCTATATATATATGGTCCTATGAATCCATGAGGCTGCTGTTTGAAGGTAGGCTTCATTTCTTCTCTGAGTTTTTACGGCACTGTGCTGTCTTGATTCTTCTCCTACCTCTCTGAGTATTCCTACTCAGTCTCCTTTAATGTATTAGCTCCATATCTCACCCCTTAACTATGAGGATACCCCAAGGCTCTGTCTAGGGCCCCCTTCTCTTTTCTCTTTACATGCTCTCTTTTCATGACCTCATCAACTCCCAAGAGTTTTATCGTTTCTACGAAGATGACTCCCAGACTTATACATACAACCCTAGACTCTCTCCTAAGGTCCAGTCCTACAATACTAACTGCCTATTGGACATTTTTAATTGGATGTCTCATAGGTATCTCAAACTCAACGTGTTGAAAACAGAACTCATTATCTTTCCCCCAAAGCCCACCTCTCTACCAAACTTCTCTATTACTACTGAGATTATCACAATTCTTTCAGTAATCCAGATAGACCATGTATCATACTAAACTTCTCACTCTAACTCGTCCAACATGTCTAATCTGTTGCCTTATCTTAGTATTTCTGCCCTATAACATCTCTTACATAGATCCCCCACTTTCTACTCACATGGTTACTACCCTACTTAAAGCTGTCATATCTTGCCCCATCCCCATCTTTCTTCCATATAACCACCAAAATGATTTTCCTAAAGCACAGGCCTCACCATACCACAGTAACGAGCTTGTATTTGAAACTGTAAGCAATTGGAAGCCACCAAAGGTTTGGGGACAGGGAAGTAATAGTTAAGCCTGTGCATTGAGAATTATTTTAGAACTTGTACAAAACATGGATTGGAGAAGGGAGAGACTGGAAGTAGGAAGATTAATTAAGAGACTATTGCAAAAGTCCAGGCAAATGTGCTACCATTTTGTGACTGTGTGAATGAGGTCATTTATTGTCTGTTGCTGGGTCACTCATGTCATTCGTAAGAGACCAGAACACACACCCTGTAGAAGGCCAAGTTCCCAATCCAGAAGATTAGGGAAAGGAGAGAAGTGCCCCTAATTACCTTTTATAATACATATATCATTGGTTTAAAAAAACAGTGATTATTTGAATATGTTTTTATTAAATGAATTTTCTTCTTTGAACCCCCGAGACTCTGAGTGATATATTGCAAATGTGGGAACTTCAATCTAGAAAGGCTCTATCCTTGCTCCATTTCCTTTCTCCCTCTAACACATACACATTTTGGGGAATGGGTTTGAGAAGTAAACAAAAACAGATGCGATTCATCAGGGGCTAGTACAGGCAAAGCACACTAACTCAGAGCAGATAGACCTAGCACAGATGAGGAAAGGATTATGTACAGGCTGACTTTGACGATACTGATGGAATCCTAAGAAAGCTGCCCCAAGCCCCAATATTCTAACTTCCTTATGGGCCCCACTGAATAGCAAGCATGTCCCAATTTAACCACACAATCTTGGCCCCCAGACTCAATATAGCCACTGCCGCTAGCTAGCCACTGCCCCCAGATCCAATTCACATATTTGAACAGGTGTGTTCTTGTACTCAACCACAATCACATCATCCATTTAGCCCAAGACAGGACCACAATACCTAATTATCCATCTTGATCAGACAGGACCACCATAGCTAGCTAATTGAAGGGGAGCATGACCAGGATGTTTGACCACTGAATCATAGAAGAGATCCCTCCCCAATTGCCTAAACCCTTATCAAACCCCTCCTGCCTTTTAAATATTTATAATTTCTGTTATGTAATTGCATCTTTCCCCTATAAAAATGCATCTTGTTTTCTCTGAAGTTGCTGATTCCTCTTGGAACTCGGCCTGCTTTATGAGAGGCATCAATTTCAATAAATGCCTGTACTGGGATTAGAGGTGGTCTGACTCTGAATTCTTTGAGACAGTTCTGCCACAACACCTTATGAAACCACAATAATACCATCAACCATATGATCAGACCTCCATAGCAGAGGAAACTCATAGAAAGGATTTGCATTTGGCCTTGAACAAATGTTGAACCATATAACCATGGGAAATTGAAGTGAATCTGCCTCCCATGAGGACTTGAGAAGTAGGGTACATAAATATGGTTCTGAGAGTTGACTTGTAGACATGACAAGAGAGGCAGAAGCTGAATTGGATGGTGCCTTTGATCCTACCTTCTGGCACTACCTATGACCTAAAGAAGTAAAGAAGCAGCATCTACATCTCTGAAGATCTTGAAGAAAAAACAAAACCCACCTTTTTCAGTCTCTGTAAGGGAAGGGGCATTGCTATCACAGGCAGGGTCCTATAGCATTTGGAATCAGAACCAGAATGCTTAGCCCTTTAGTACAGGTTTATAGGATTATAAAATGAATGAATGAATGATAAGCCATTTATTAATCACTGTCTACATACTAAGCAATGGGGATGCAAATAGAAAAGTGAGATAATACTTGTTCTAAAGATACTTGCATTCTAATAGAGGGAGATGACAAACATCAGAGGTTTTAGTTGCAAATTAGATGGAAAAACCCAGTGGTCCTTAGGTAACTACAGCAAATCAGATGGTAATATATATTTTTTAGTTCCATTTCCATTGATAAAAAAATCATGGATTTAGAAATAGGAGGAACCTTAGAGACAATCTTGTCTGACCCCCTAATTTGACAAATAAGGAAACCGAGGCCCAGAGAGGCTAAGGGACTTGCCCAAAGTCACACAGTTAGTACATGATAGAGCTGGAATTCAAACTCAAATCCTCTAACNTTTGACAAATAAGGAAACCGAGGCCCAGAGAGGCTAAGGGACTTGCCCAAAGTCACACAGTACATGATAGAGCTGGAATTCAAACTCAAATCCTCTAATTCCTTTTCACTATATCACACTAGCTTGAGGTCTTGTATTAACTATTGCTTCATGAATATTTGTATACTCATAACTGTAAAGTACTTAGCACAGTGCCTTGCACATAGTAAGTGCTATATGAATGTTAGGTATTATTATTGTAAGGTCTAGACATCAGAGACTTTGTCTTCTTATTCTCTTGGTGTGTGTATTCCCTATAGCATCTGGTTCTTATTAATGTTCCATGAAATGCCCAACTATGGATTATTGGTGATTAATCAAGATTCTTCCATCCTAGTGATCATTGTTTCCATAGATTTGGTGCAGATGGGGTCTGGAGTGGGGGAAGGAACTGGGGGACAATGAGGCCTTTGATAGATTAGTATTTGGGCTACAAACCAGACCTGGAATGTCTCTGCAGTACTGTTGGGCTCTGAGTCTGAAATGTGGTAGGGTCTTAGAGGTCCTGCAGTCTGGGTGCTTTTAAAAACTGAAGCTGGCTATCTGAGGCAGGATGAGTGATCGAATCTGAGTTGTGATGTGGTCTGATGTTATAGGGCCTGGGTAACAGTGGCGTTTGGAAAATAACCAGCCCTGGAGTCTGACATAGTCTTAGAAGTTATGGAGCCTGAGTAGTGACACGTTTTGGAAACTGATTGGGCCTTGCCCGAGATATGTTCTTAGAAATTATGGAGCCCAGAGTAAGGTGGAAATTTTAGAGATGATATGGTCCCAAATATTACAGTATCTGGGTAATGATGTGGTTTGGAATGTGACAGA
>NW_020954553.1:18288507-18289648 GCF_900497805.2 Vombatus ursinus | reverse complement strand
GTGTGTGGGCCAGGCTGATGACAAGGTATAGTGGGAAAGAATTTGGACTATGATGGGTTCTAAATCTGTGTAGGAGTCTGGGATGTCCTATGTTTGGGGCTATAACAGGTATCATGAGTAGCTGGCTTAGGAAACTGTGCAGAAGAGATGGACTTTGGGCTTTCCCATCTGGCTCCTCCTTCCCTAGAGACTCCAGTGAGTGGAAGTTGAGAAGGAGGAGGGAGGGCCATGTTGAGGAGTCTGATAATCCTGCCTCCCCTTGGTCTCTCCTTGAGCAGACTCTTATCTCACCTGGGGCCTCTACTTGGTGCAGCCCCTGGGACCCTCTGCCACCTGCCCCCTGACGCTGGGAAGTCGGACTTTATGTTAGATTGCACTGCCATCTACTGTCAGTAAAAGAACATGACCTCATCATGGGGGGAGTAGGGAGACATTGGGAAATAAGAGTGAGCCGTTGATTAGGTGCTTTGGGTTTGACTTGACATTCCCAACATGCTCTCCACATACTATCTAACTCAGGCTAGGTGAGAGGCGCCCTGCACCCACAGTCCCCTCATATCAGTGCTGTCCAGAGCCATATTCTTCTCCCTCACTGCTAGTTCCCCACAGCCAGGGTCCCCTCAACTCAAAGCCCCCTGTATTCAGGGTTTCTTCACACAAGTCTCCACACACATGGGCTTCCCTGACTTAGGGTTCATTTTGACCAAGGGTCCTCCAAGAACCGTCCGTTACCAAGATCCCCATCCTCAGAACACCTTAGGTCAGATCCCCTCACTCAAAGCTCTCTATATCCAGGAACCCCCACCCTGAAATTCCCAGAGCCAGAACCCCAAATTCTAAGTTCCTATAACCAGAGTCTCCTCATTCAGGGGTCCTCCTAACCAAGGCCTCCTCACTAAGGCCTCTCTATAACTACAGCCCCCCTCATTCAGGAGTCCTCACAGCCAGGGCCCCCTCACTGAGGGGTCCTCTATGACCAGAGCCTCCTCACAGCCAGGGCCCCCTCACTGAGGGCCTCTATAACCAGAGTCTCCTCACAGTCAGGGCCCCCTCACTGAGGGGTCCTCTATAACCAGAGCCTCCTCACAGCCAGGGCCCCCTCACTGAGGGGTCCTCTATGACCAGAGTCTCCTCACAGCCA
>NW_020954553.1:18286457-18288365 GCF_900497805.2 Vombatus ursinus | reverse complement strand
ACTGAGGGGTCCTCTGTAACCAGAGCCTCCTCACAGCCAGGGCCCCCTCACTGAGGGGTCCTCTATGACCAGAGCCTCCTCACAGCCAGGGCCCCCTCACTGAGGGCCTCTATAACCAGAGGCTCCTCACTCAAAGGTCCTCACAGCCGGAGCCCCCTCACTGAGAGCAGGATCTCTAAGACCAGTCCCTCCCAAGTCAGTCAGAGCTCCTTGGGCTCAGGATGCCCTCATTCTTGGGCTTCTCTTGGACAGGGTCCTCTCAATCAGAGCTAAACAAAGCCAGGGCCTCCTCAGGAATCCTTAAAGCCAAGACATCTTCATCCTAGGGTTGAGCCACTCAGTGCCCCCTTACTCCAGGGTTCCCCACAGTCAAAGTTCTGTTACTCAGAACTCCCTATGGCCAGGGTCCCTTCACTCAGGGAAGTAGAAGGGAAAGAGAGGAGATAAGGAATCAAGCATTTATTAAGTGCCTGCTATGTGCCACACACTGTGCTAAGTATGTTAAAAATATTATCTCATTTGACCCTCAGAACAACCCTATAAAGTAGGTGCTATAATTATCTTCATTTTACAGTCGAAGAAATTGGGGCAGAGAGAGGTTAAATGACTTGCCCAAGATCACACAACTAGAAAGTGTCTGAGGCTGAATTTTAATTCACTTCTTCCTGACTCTAGGCCCAGAACTTCTTACAATATCTTCATTCTCACTCATCATTTCCCACCACAAAGGGTCTTTCATTCAAGGCTGCTTATAACCTAAGTCACTTCTGGAAGGTCCATAGACAAGGCCTCTTACATTCTACAGCTGCCCACACTGAGGGACCCCTCCCTCAGGGTTCCTCATGCCTAGGATCATGCAATTCTGGGCTCCTCACAACCAATAGCCCCTAGCTCAGGACATTCCCCCATGATTAGAATTCTCCCATTCAGGGCTTCCCATGTCCAGGACCCCCTCACTCAAGGTTTTCCGTAAACCAGGGTGCTCTCTCATTCAGGATTCCCAACCACCATCAACACCACTAAACTTGGGGTCAGAAAGGTGAAAGGAGTGGAGTTGGGGGTCAGGAGGCTACCCTGGCCACCTGTTTTCACCAAAACATAGGCAAATTCCCACTGCTCCCCAAGTCAGCTTTCCCTATGCCCCTCAGAACTCCCAAGGAGACTAATGCTTAGCCCTTTTGAAAGGGAATTCTCACTCCTATTTCCCCTCCTCTTGGGTCCCCTTCAAATTGGTAGCTGCAGCTGTGGTCATAGACAATTAGCAGGAATGGTCATGTAGGAGTAATTGGTACAGCCTTGGGGACTCTAGAAGTCTCCAGTCAATGTAGAGAAGAGACAATTCTGTAAAGGCCAGGCCTTGTGCCCCCCTGAGTCCTCCAGGAAGTGAGAGAGATGTTTATAGTATCACTTTTTGAATGGCTCCTGTCTTATGATGAAATGTAATTGAATAGTGTAACCCTCCAAAGGAGGCATGATGTCTCCCACCACTGTCCTTATACCCACTCTAAAAGGGAAGTGTAGAAGGAGGTGAAGGGACAATATGAATCTTGACTGATTGGGGAGATAAAAAGGCAGATAGAGTGATGGTGATGTTGGGGATGGGAAGGAAGTATGACATGCTAGGAAGTTAGTGAAGACAAATGTAGGAGCCCTTCAGCCCTACATACAACAAGGGTCTGATGTAGAGATAAGGGCATCCTGACTCCCTACACAGACCAGAACTTCCCAATCTTTGCCTATTCTGCTTTCAAAACCCCATATTAGGAGTCCATTCAGATCAGTGGGAATCANCGTAGAGATAAGGGCATCCTGACTCCCTACACAGACCAGAACTTCCCAAGACTGGCTCTTTGCCTATTCTGCTTTCAAAACCCCATATTAGGAGTCCATTCAGATCAGTGGGAATCA
>NW_020954553.1:18279895-18286413 GCF_900497805.2 Vombatus ursinus | reverse complement strand
TGATAAGGGAGTCAGGAAGAAAAATTTTAGGCTAGATATCAGGAAGAATGTCTTGACAACATTTAAAGATAGTCTCACTGTCTCACAGAGGGAGATAGTAGAGTTTCTTTGTCTGACATCTGTCATTGCATGAGCTTGAGGGGGTGGGGTGGGGAGATGGGGCTCCATCTACCTCTCTCTGGTTCTGTGTGTGCATCTCTCATCTCATCTCTTTTTTGAGTCTTATTGATGCCTTTAGTTTTTACACCATGATCATTTCCTGACTTACCCCATCCCCCTCTACCCACCACCATTGAAGTTTCTCTCTTAAAATAAAGAAAAACAGTTCAGCAAAATGAACCAATATATCAGCCATGCATACAAAACTTCCTACTCAAAGCCCTCTGTCCTACTTCTGAGAGGAGACAAGGGTGTTTCATCATCCATTCTCTGGGACCAAGATTAGTCATTGTAATTAGTGAGAGTGTAGCTGCCTTTTAATGATGTTTTTACTTCCATTATTGCATTTACTGTGTATATTGTTTTCTGGTTCTGCTTTCTTTACTCTGCATTAGTTTATACACGTCTTTCCATGTTTCTTTGAACACTGTTTTTTATTTCTTTTTTTCTTACCATGTAATTATATTTCATTACATTTATATACCATAATTGTTCAGCCATCTCCCCAGTCAATGAGGAACCATTATTTCCAGTTTTTCAAATTATCACAAAAAGTATTGCTATTATTATTTTAATACATGAGACCTTTCTGTCTTTGATCTCCTATGTATAAAGAACATCCATTTCTAAAGGCAGGAGGATAAGGCTTTATCCTATATAGAGACGTATTGTTCTGTGAAAACCTCCACAGAGCCCTACTGTTCTTTGAACATAAAGGTTAATAAGGTGTGGGCTATAATTGGACCTGAGAGTTGATGAGGTCTGGATTTGGGGTCTGGAATGTGGTAGAACAAGGGACCTAAAGGAATCTTGGTTGAGGAATCTATGGCTGAGAACATCAGAATGTCTTAGTATTGGGGACTAAGATTTGATGAGATCTGGAGCAGTGACAGAGATGGGATCTGGAAGATATTTATCTGAGGTCTGCAATGTAACAGAGTGTGGGAGATGGCTGAAATCACGGGGGCTAGGAGTGACAAGGTCAGAATCACGGCAGTCGGAACAGAGTAACAGGATGGCAGGTTAGATAATATGGACTGTGGGGAGACCTTGGCTATCACTAGCTGGGGGGAAGGGAACATGATATAAAGGATGGCTAAGTTCTTAGGAATTGAGAATTTCAGCTCCTCACGATAACAAAAATGTACATTTATATAGCGATTCAAACTTTACAAGGTGCTTTGTATACATTGACTCATCTAATCCTCACAGCACCATCTAGGAGGTACTATTGTTACTTTTAGGTTCACTTTACAGATAAGGGAATTAAGACTCAGTGGAACTGAGGTTAAGTGACTTGTTTAGGGTCACGCAGCCAGTAGATGTCAGACGTTGGGAGTTTTCAACTCAGGGCTTCCTGATGCCACGTCTAGCACTTTATCTACTATACCACCCTGTTTCTCATTGGACGAGACATGCCTGGATAGAGACATGCAGTCCTAATACCACTTTACTACAGGTGGTAATTGGTTATTGTCCTTTTTTCTTGAAGAGGACCAAAATGACATCACTATGTTAGAGTCAAGTTACAGTGAGTCTAGCTGTGGCTGAGCAGACCAATACGAGCTCAGAAAGCTGCCATAGGCTGGGCATACATAATCCATGTGACCATTTAGGATGGATTCCCTAAATCTGTGCATCTCGCATTTCTTTTGAGCTACTTCAATTCTGCCTTGCTCATAGAGCACAATGCCTTCTCTGATGAGGACACACCATGCTGGGCTGTCCTGTGCCAGTGTCTCCCAAGTCATGGACTCAATTCCAAAGTCCTTAAGAGAGGTCTTGAGAGTGTCCTTGTATCACTTTTTCTGACCACCATGTGAGCACTTGCCCTGTGAGAGTTCTCCATAAAATAGTCTTTCAGCAAGCGTACATTTGGCGTTTGAACAACGTGTCCAGCGCATCAGAGTTGCGCTCTCTGCAGTAGACTTTGAATGCTTGGCAGTTTAGTTTGAGAAAGGACCTCAGTGTCAGGTTCCTTATCCTGCCAGGTAATCTTCAGAATCTTCCTAAGACAATTCAAATGGAAACGATCAGTTTCCTGCCATGGCAATAATATACTTTCCAGGTTTCACAAGCATACAACGATGAGGTCACCACAACGGCTCTGTAGATCTTCTGTCTGGCCTTCAGTCAATCTCTTCTCTCCCATGCTTTCCTTCAGAGACTCCCAAACACTGAACTAGCTCTAACAATGCATACATCAACCTCATTATCAATGTGTATATCCCTGGAAAATATACTGCCAAGGTAAGTAAACTTATCCACAGTATTCAGAACTTCTCCATTTGGAGTAACCTATGCTTCCACATATGGATGGTGTGGTGCTGACTGGTGGAGCACCTGTGTTTTCTTGGTTTTCATTGTTAGACCAAAATTAGCACAAGCAGGAGAGAATCAATCCATACTTTGTTGCATCTCAACTTCAGAGGCTGCATCGAGTGCACAATCATCTGCAAAGAAAAAATCATGCACCAACACTCCCTCCATTTTAATCTTGGCCTGTAGCCTTTTCAAGTTGAAGAATTTACCCTCAGCCAGCGTGGTAGTTGACCTTAATGCCATGTTTGTTTTCATTGAAGGCGTTTGACAACGTGGCTGAAAACATCATGCTAAAAAAGCATGGGAGCAGGCTGATGGAGCCACATTGATTAGTGATAAGGACATGATCCTAGAGAGATGAGCTGAACACTTCCACAGGGTTCACAACAGATGGTCATCAATCAGTGCTAAAGGTGGTAATTACAGCCACTGAGACGTATAGTAATAATCACAAGTGCTTCTGCTCGACAGAGGAAGGCGTGTTAATTCCCTACCTCCACGCCCAGTGCTTCTTGTCATCCTTCTGGTTTAGTATGCTCTTGTTCTGTTTCTCTCTTCCTCCCCCTCCCAAGAATTCTACATTTTCGTGTTTTGAATCAAACTGAGCTTAACTTCACCTGAATAGATGAGAAATCATATGAGTCAGGGTCAAAGTCAATCAGAATCAAAGTCTTTGACCTTGGTTGCCTTTGTTAACAAAGGAAGCATCATCATTAAAGTCTCTCCTCAGAGATGCAGGGATATTTTGTTTTAATACAGCTTGCAGGCACCTTTCCTGTTACTCTCTTACATACTAATTGTATACCCTTGGACCAATTTATCACCAAATCCTGTGGAGTATTCAAAATATCTCTCAAATTTATCTCATTTTCTTATACCTGGTTTTTGTTTCTATTGCCTCTCCCAGAATCTCCAGCTATAAAAGTATACAGGCAGCTTAATTAAGAGGAAACCAGAGTCGTAGGAGCTGAGTTCGAATCCTGACTCTGCCACTTACAAACCATGTGACCTTGGGCAAGTCATTTCACTCCAGATCATATCACCTTATTAGCTTTTAAAGCCCTATACAACCTGGTCCAACACACCACTCTGGCCTCTCACATTACTCCCTCTCCTGCATTCTACTACCTAGACAAATTGGCCTTTTCTGTTCCTCACTCCAATACTCCATCTTCATCTCTGTGCCTTTGCTCTTGTGGTTTCCCATGCATAATATGTACTCTTTCTTCATCTTTGCCTCATAGAATCCTTCTCTTCCTTTGAGATGCATCTCAGACAACATCTTCTGCATGAAATCTTTCAAATGCTAGTTCCCTCACCCCCATAGTACCTTGTTCTTAACTACTGTGTTTATTTTTACATATATGTATATGTAACATAGGAGCAACTTGGTAGTGCAGTGGAGAGAACATCAGGCCTGGAATCAATAAGATCTGAGTTCAAATCTGGCTTCAGACGCTTACTAGCTATGTGACCCCGGACAAATCACTTAATCTCTATTTGCCTACATTCCTCATCTGCAAAAATGAAGACACTCTGGAGAAGGCAAATGGCAAACCATTCCAGTATCTTTGCCAAGAAAACCCCATAAAGACGTCCATGGCATCATGAAGAGTCAGACGCTACTAGATGACCAAATAATAACAACATGTAGCATACATATGTATATTTATTAACTTTATATATAGATATACATGCTTTATATTTATACTTTATAAGTACTATATGTACTTACTGTCTCTCCCAGTAGAATGCAAGCTCATATTCTTTGTCTTTGCATTTCCAAAGCCTAGCACAGAGCCAAGCATATAGTAAATGCTTTATAAATATTGCTTGATTGGTTGATGAAGAAGATATTTAATGCGGAGGAGAAAAGACAGAGTAGATATGATTCAGGGGTTATCTTCAAATATTTAAAAGGCCATCATTTGGAAGCAGGATTTGATGTGTTCTGTTTGGTCACAGGACACAAAACTAGAGGCAAACGCAGGAGTATCAGAGACAAAGATTTCAGTCAGTCAGTCAGTCAATAAGCATTTTTATTAAGTGCTGCTGTATGCCCGACACTGGGATACAAAAAGAGACAAGATAGTGCCTACTCACAAGGAACTCACCATCTTGTGAATTTCAATCACTTAATCAATAAACATTTATTAAGCATCTACTATGTGGCAGGCACTGTGTTAAGTGCTAAATTTAGGCTCTATGTAAGGAAAAGGCTCCCGGGATTAGAACTGGACCTATGATTTCATTTAAATAGGGAACTACCAGCTAAAGAAACTCCTACCAGTACAAGTACAAGTGGGTTCAATACCTGCTTTGCAATTGGGAGTCTTAGAAAGTTGCCTAGAGTGGTGAGGTTAAGTGACTTACCCAGGGTCACAAAGTCAGAATATGTCCTAGTCAGTCAATAAGCAGTTACTCAGGACCTACTAAGGGCCAGGGACTATGCTAAGCACTGGGGATACAAAAAGAGGCAAAAGACAGTCCCTGCCCTCAAGGAATTTACCATCCAATGGGGGAGACAGCGTGCAAACAAATATGTACAAAGCAAGCTACGCACAGGATGAATAGGAAATAATTAACTGAGGGAAGGCACTAGAATTAAGAGTTGGAGAAGCCTTCCTGTAGAAGGTGATATTTTAGTTGTGAATTAAAGGAAGCCAGGGAGGTCAGTAGTCAGAGCAGAGGAAGGAGAGGCATGGGGGACAGCCAGAGAAAATACCCAAAGCCCAGAGATGAACATCCTGTTCGTGGAACAGCCAGGAGATCAGTGTCACTGAATCAAAGAGTAAGCGTCATAGAGTGTAAGGAGACTGGAAAGGTAGGAGGGGGCTAGCTTATGGAAGGTTTTAAATGTCGAACAGAGCACTTTGTATTTGCTTCTAAAGGCAATAGGAAGCCACTCGAGCTTATTGAATAGGTAGGTGATGTGATCGGACCTGCACTTCAGGAAAATAACTTTAATGTATGAATGAAAGAAGTTTGGAGTGGGGAGAGACTTGAGGCAAAACATATAAGCAAAATATCCTAAAACTCAGAGTTGTTCCAAAGTGTAATGAGCTACTTTGGNTTTATTGAATAGGTAGGTGATGTTATCGGACCTGCACTTCAGGAAAATAACTTTAATGTATGAATGAAAGACGTTTGGAGTGGGGAGAGACTTGAGGCACAACATATAAGCAAAATATCCTAAAACTCAGAGTTGTTCCAAAGTGTAATGAGCTACTTTGGGAGATAGTGGGTTTTCTATTCCTAGAGTTATTCAAGTAGAAACTAAATGACAGCTTGTCATGGTTATTATAGGGAGGTTGTTGCTGTTCACGTATTTAATGACCTCCAAGGTTTTTTTCCAACTCTGAGTTTCTGTGATTTTGTTAATTTAGCTTGTGACAGTGTCTGTGATATATGAACCAAGACTGTGAGGGATTCTGGGAGATAGAAGCACTAGGGGCATGAATAAAGCTAACTTTTGCTCCTGCATATTGGAGCTGACTTTGGCATGGCAACAACTCAAAAGTTGCTTAGGGGACTGGGCATACAGGTTCACCTTTGGGTCATTCCATCTGGCTCCCCATGCCTCTTGAGACCATAGCCAGGAGAGGCCAGACAATCCTTCCTCCCTTTGGTGTTCTGCAGCAGCCTCTGCCTTCATCTGGGACTCTCCACTTGGTTGAGCTCTTAGCCCACTCCAGGGACCACCTGCCACCTGCCCAAAGCCTCAGAGAAGTCTTGATGTGGTGCTGCACTGCCATCTGCTGGAAGTGATGAGATATGACCTAGTTGTTCCCATTTTTCAATTCCACCTGCCTGCTCTACAGAGCAGGCAGGTGGAATTGAAAAATGGGAACCGCAGAGAAGAAATTTTAAGATTGGGCTGGTGTCCCCTGAATGCTTTCCAAATACTTCCTAACCCCACCTAGATGAGAAGCATCTCCTCACACAGGGCATTCCACCGCCACAATCTCATGTTAGGCCTGCCCAGCTCAGTAATTCCAATAAACATTTATTGTCCATAGCTAGATTCCTTTCCTTAA
>NW_020954553.1:18277967-18279812 GCF_900497805.2 Vombatus ursinus | reverse complement strand
TATGGTCTCCCCTCATTCAATATTCCCCATAATTGGATTCCTGTTATTTAGGATTCCCCTCAAATGTCCTATCTGAGCTCCTCATTACTTGGATTCCCCTCTCTCAGAATCCTCTCCACCAGGGAGGGCCCCCTCACTCAGGAGTCCTCATAGCCAGAGCCCACTTGCTGAGCCCCCTCTCTCTGACCAGGACCTTCTCTCTCAAGGGTCCTCACAGCCAGAGCTGAGGGAGAGGAGGAAGTATAGAAGGAAAGAAGGAAAAGGGGTTATTAAAGAGCATTTTTTAAAATACACATACAGGAAGAAGATGGACAACTTTGAAAGTAATATGTTAAATTTGTTATATACTTTTTAAAAAAATAAGATGTACATACTGGAGATTTATAGTTTCATGTGTAACCCTCATTTTCTGTAGAACTTGTACATGGAAATGTTCATTTTGTTGGTGTTCATTGAGCTCATAATTTTTAAAATAACAATTAAACACTTTTTAAACTGAATTATTTACAAAAATTAAATTGATGAAAATTAAAATTTTAAAAAGTGTCAAAATCTCCTTTCTCCAGTAAACTGATCAGCCCCTGAACACATCAACTTCTCAAAAATATAACCCATCCTTCAAGGCCTAATTCAAGATCTATGTCCATGACGCTTTCCCTGCCTGTTCTAGCCTGTTCATCTCACCTCCCTCTGAATGCCTTAAGTAAGAATTCTTAATCTGGGTTCCAGAACTTAAAAAAAAATTAATAATTATATTTCAGTACAATTGGTTTCCTTTGTAATCCTATGTATTTTATTTTATGCCTTTAAAAGTATTATTATGAGGAGCCCATATAAGCTTCACCAAATTGCCAAAGGAGTCCATGATACAAAGGTTAAGAACCCCTGTCTTGGTACCTCTTTCCTATGTCACTTAAGCANGTATGAGGAGCCCATATAAGCTTCACCAAATTGCCAAAGGGGTCCATGATACAAAGGTTAAGAACCCCTGTCTTGGTACCTCTTTCCTATGTCACTTAAGCAATCAGTCAACCACTACCCTTGTATCAAGTTCTTACAGTTGAGCAGCAAGGAGTTGCTGTTTCTGCTCTGCTGCTCTTGGGCTCTTGGTCCCAGACATCTAGAGATATGCTACAAGCAGGTCAGACATGATTGCAAGAGCAAATTATTAAATTTTCAATGTGAGCATTTTGTATCTCAAAAATCAGCAGATGCTACAAATCAGGGCCTGATTTGTTGTTTCGTTGATTGTATAGACTGAAAAAAGTGATCTAGAAAATGTTAACAATACAGATTAAACTTAGTGTGTAGTGGGCACATTTTTTTCCTACCACGAGAGCCTTTTGTTAAACATACACTACGATATCCCTGCAGCCATCAAGCACCAGATTGGATGTACATTCTACTGGAATTAAGAATATCAATCAAACCTTCAGAAAGGCTTTCCAAAAGAGGACGCACAGAATCGAAAGAATCAGGCCTATACCATAACAGGAAAAGAGATACTTTCTTCTCCCTGGAGTCAAGATTGTAGCTAAGAAAAGTAGACCTAAAACATTCTCGGTCCCAAAAAAATAGTCATTAGAGGCAGGATGTTTGTTGGAGAGAAGTCTTAAGTAATGAGTAAGGAGTTAGACTGGGTTGGGGGAGGAGGGCATGTTGAAGGAAAAGGGTGGCTATAAAAGTCATGTCCACAGTCCAAAAGGAATCCTTTGGGAGGATATACTCTAACTCTGAACAATGCAAAAGTTGCCAGAGAGGAAAGCTTGTGAGAGTCCAAGGAAGTCTCGAAGCAAACAGAAGGCTATGTGGCTATTGCAAGTCTTTCTTTCAAGACCCAGGACT
>NW_020954553.1:18277786-18277900 GCF_900497805.2 Vombatus ursinus | reverse complement strand
TAACCCTCTGCAAACAAGACAAATGTGTGATGTACAGCCCTGGTCCTCTAGGACAGGAAAGAAAGGGTCACAAAGGCCCTGGAGAGGACAAGGACTACACAAAGCGCCAAGAAC
>NW_020954553.1:18275749-18277527 GCF_900497805.2 Vombatus ursinus | reverse complement strand
GTGGCCTCAGACCAGACACTTGACACCTACTAGCTGTGTGACCCTGGGCAAGTCACTTAACCCCAATTGCCTAAAAACTAAAAAATTTTTTAAAAAATGGTACCAAAGTGCCAGGAACAAATTGTATATAAGTAAATGATCTGGTCAGTCAGCAAGCATTGCGGTAGGTGTGCCAAGCATTACATTAAGGGCTGAGAGTGTTGAATTCAGAGGCTGGGCCTGAGCAGGTCCTCTTGGAGGCTGAAATAGCTGAGTGAGGTGGCAAGTGAGAACTTGATATTCAATAAATATGTTTAGATTCTTGGATTTCCTGTGCAGTTTGGTCCTCCCCCAAGGAAAGTCTTGACCCAAAGGTTTCATTGGCTTCAAGGGGGAAGAAGAGAGGTAGTATTTCTTTGTGTTCCTTCCCCTTCTCTCCCTTCCCCACATCCAGTCACACCTCAGTAGTTTTAAGATGTTCACTGCTTCCCCACTCCCACTGAGCTAGACTGGAGAGCTAGAATTTTAAAAGTGCATTTCCTTCACAATGAGTCAGGTTCTGTTTTTCATTGTGTGACATAGTGGAGGGAGCACAGGATTCAAGGTCATAAGGTCACAGAATCCCAGAAATAGAAGGACATCATTTCTAGGCTTCAATAGGAACCCCTCTTACAACATCCATGACAATTGATAGTTCATCATTCCCCAAAGACTTCTAATGAATGTAAACCCAGTACCCACTCCCCAAAGCAACCCATCCCAATTTTTGTTACCTCTAAATGTTAGGGGCACCTAAGTGGCAAGGTGGATAGAGTGCCAGGCCAGGAGTCAGGAAGACTTATCTTCCTGAGTTCAAATCTAGCCTCAGACACTTAGTAGCTGTGTGACCCTAGGTGAGTCACTATAACCCTGTTTGCCTCAGTTTCCTAATCTGTAAAATGATCTGGAGGAGGAAATGGCAAACTACTCTGGTATCTTTGCCAACAAAAGTGCCACCTAGCCATCCCATCTCAGTTTCTTTTCATTACTGCATCATTGGGAGATAGGATCCTCAGGAGATAGGATTAGCCCTCAGGAGTTGGGAGTTGTCCTTAAGAGATGGGATTAGTCCTCAGAAGATGGGCCCTCTCCCTGCAGGCTGGCTGAGCACTATACCTAAAGGTCAAGCAAGGTTAAAACATTGAAGGTCACTAAGACTGACTTTGTCCCAAAATCTGACTTTGTATGATATCATAATTAGATGGTTTCAGAACTGATTGGTCAGACACAAAAGCTAATGGTTCAATTTCAAATTGGTAGGAAGTCTTTGATGGAGTATCCAGGGATCTGTACTTGTTCCCACGCTACTTAATATTTTTGTGAGCGACTTAGAGAAAGACATAAATGGCCCAATTATCCAATTTGCAGATGACACAAGACTTAACAACATGGACATGTTAGAAACCAAAAAGAGCTTGACAGACTAGAATATTGGCCTCAGTCTTAATAAGATGAAACATTGAAATTTATACTGAAACGATATAATTCTAAAGAAAAAGGAACATTTCCAAACTACAATCCAAAGAAAAAAGTGATGGATTTGAGATCTGAGGACTCGGTTTCACATCGTGCCTCTGCTGCCACCGTCTATGTGGTGTTGGGCAAGTTACTTAAATTCCCAGTTTTCTCAACTGTAAAATGAGAGTTAGACTGTAGTCNAGTTTCACATCGTGCCTCTGCTGCCACCGTCTATGTGGTATTGGGCAAGTTACTTAAATTCCCAGTTTTCTCAACTGTAAAATGAGAGTTAGACTGTAGTT
>NW_020954553.1:18267241-18275708 GCF_900497805.2 Vombatus ursinus | reverse complement strand
GTTCAGTCATGTCTGACTGTGACCCCATTTGGGGTTTTCTTGGCCAAGATGCTGGAGTGTTTTGCCATTTCCTTCTCTAGATCATTTTACAGATGAGGAAACCAAGGCAAAGGGGATTCAATGGCTTGTCCAGGGTCAAACAGCTAGTAAGTGTCTGAGGCCAGATTTTAATTCAGGAAGATGAGTCTTCCTGACTTCTGGCCTGGCACTCTATCCATTTTGACACTTAGATGGCCCTAACATTTAGAGATTTCCAAAAGTGGGATGGCTGTTTTGGGGGGAGTGGGTCCTGGGTTTACCTTCACTAGAGGTTTTTAGGGAAGGATGAATGATCAATTGTCATCAACTGTCATGTTATAAGAAGGGTTCCTATTGAGGACTAGAAATGATGTCCTTTCATTTCTGGGATTCTCTGACTTTATGACCTTGAATCCTGTGCTCCCTCCACTATGTCACACAATGAAAAACAGACCCTGATTCATTGTGAAGGAAATGCCCTTTTAAAATTCTGTTCTCTCCAGACTAGCTCAACGGGAGTGGGGAAGCAGTGACTATCTTAAGACAATTGAGGTGTGACTGGATGTAGGGAGGTTGTTGTTTGTCCTTCCTTCTAGAAGTGGACATGACATCAGGGGAGGGGAGAGAAGGGGAAGGAACACAAAGAAATGCAGCCTCTCTTCTTCCCCCATGAAGCCAATAAGAGTTAGACTAACCTGCAGCTAACATCTCTTGCAGTTCTAAATCTGTGACCCTAAGTTTCCACTCTGTCCAATTAACACCCATTGTTATTCAGTGTTTCAACTCTGCACCCAAGGTCAGCAGAAAGTATTGTAGGGGGAAAGGCCTTTAAATATCAGGGTTATAAATTTAGAGCTAGAAAGGACCTCTGAGGAAATTATGGCCCAGAACGGTGCATTGATGTGCTCAGATCACACATTAAGAGGCAGGGTCAGGAATTAGACCTGTTCCTTTGACTCCAAAAACAACTACCTTTCCTGCCCCATCCCACACCCCACCCCCTCATTGTTAGTGCCTTCTCTCTGGTACCTTTGTCAAGTCCTGAAATAAATCAAAACCATAAGTTCAGGAATAAAGAGTCTTAATTGAGATAACAGGGTGGCAAACCTGCCACCCTAGGGGATGTCCAGTGAATTTCCAACCAAAGAGACCCATGAAAAGGTAGTTTTAGGAGGAGATGAGGAAACAGTATGAGGTAACAAGGCCTGATCATGAGACCCCAGTGGCCCTTGGGAATCTGGGTAAGGAAAGCCACTTCATTCTGGCTGTTTTGCCCTTCGTGCCATGAATCCCAATGAAAGTGGGCGAGGACACTAGAAGCTGAGGTCCAGCTTGAGCTGGGCCCTCCCACAAGGTAAAATCCTGGAGTGGGGGTTGGGGGGGGACCTAGGGTGTGGTTCAGCTCAACCTACTCAAGAGTAAATATCTTAAGAATAGGATTTCGGGGCTGCTAGGTGGCATAGTGGATAGAGAGAGCATCAGCCCTGAAGTCAGGAGGACCTGAGTTCAAATCTGGCCTCAGACACATAACACACACTAGCTGTGTGACCCTGGGCAAGGCACTTAACCCCATCACCTAGTCATAAAGAAAAAAAAAAGAATAGGACAGCAAGGACATTACTGAAATTCTGACATTACAGGGAACATTTAAGGGAGTGGCAGTCCATAGTACATTTGGTATTAACAATTTCTGTCATATTAACAATTATATTAACAATTTTGTCACCTATCTACTCTATAAAGTAGTGGTTGCAACGTTGACTCCCCCATTAGGCTGAGCTCCCTGAGAGCAGAGTCTGGTTTTTTTGTTTCTTTGTACCCTCAGTGCTTAGCCCAGTGCCTGGCACATAAAAGGAGCTTAATAAATTCAAGTTGACAACTAAATGACTTTTGCATTTCACCATGAACATCTAAAGCTCTTCCTCTCTCTCCTCCTCAAAAAAAGAGGAAATTAGCTAAATTTAGTCTCGAGGAGCAAACAGAAACTGATTCAGGAAGTAACTGTGGTGAACCACTAGGTAATGGTGGTTACCACCAGAGTCAATTCATACTTCTACTACAGGAAGGAAAAACAGCACAGCCCACACTGTAAGGTTTCAGACGGGAAGAGGGAGCAAAAACAAAGTACAGACATTAGTTGAGGATACATGTCAATAATATACGTGAATCACCTCATGTCCTGATTACTGCAATAGCTTACTAATGCATCTGCCTGCCTCAAGGCTCTCCCCACTACAATCTATCCTCCATTCAGCCACTAAAGTCATTTTCCTTTTAAAACGCAGATCTGATGATTTCATCCTCCTACTCAACAAATTCCGGTTGCTTCTTCCCATTACCTTCAGGAAAAGATACAAAACGCTCTCTTTGGCATTCAAAGCCCTTCATAACCTAGCCCCTTCTTACCTTTCCAGTCTACTTACAGTCTCTATGACACATACTCTGATTCAGTGACATTGGCCTCCTGGGTGTTCTACGAACAGGACTGAATAGGACATTCCATCTCTGGGCTCTGGGCATTTTCTCTGGCTGTCTCCCATACTTGGAACACTCTCCCTTCTCTGCTCTGACTACTGACCTCCCTGGCTTCTTTTAAGTCCCAACTAAAATCTCACCTTCTATAGCCATCCCTAACCCCTCTTAATTCCAGTGCTTTCCCTCTTTTATTTCCTATAGATTCTGAAAATAGCTTGTTTTGTGTATCTTTGTCGGAGCGTTATCTCCCCCATTAAACTGTAAGCTCCTTGAGGGCAAAGGCTGTCTTTTTGTATTCCCAGGGCTTCTCAAAGTGCCTGGCACATAGTAGGCACTTAATAAATGTTTATTGAATCTAATTGAATTAGAAATCCAGTCAATCTACAGTGACCTTATTGAAAGGAACACCAGGAAAAGCTTGTGCTGAAGATCAAACACAAATCCTTGCTCCTTTGCCAACTGGCCAAATCAGAAAGGCTATCACAGAAAGGAAAAGTGTGTTCATGTGCACGTGCTTGTATCCCTGCACTCTTGTTATGTGCCAGTGCACATGCACTTGTGTATATGTGATCATATGTGTGCATGCACACAGACCACAAACTTAACTGATAGCCCACGGGATACATGGCAGCTCAGAGGCAAACAAGAAATGTGCTAGGAGAGAGAAATGAAGCAAAAAACTCTATAGAATCTTACAGCCTAGCCCAGTAAACCCGTCATTAAGAAGGGGAAACTGAAGACTAGAGAGAAGTGATCTGTCCAAAGCTACACAGGCTGAGAACTGGATTAGAATTGAAATGCAATCTAATCTACTTCGATAAGCATCTCTCTCTCTTTTTTTTTTGTTTGTTTGTTTTTGCTAGGCAATAGGTGACTTGCCCAGGGTCACATAGCTAGTGTCAAGAGTCTGAGGCCAGGATTTGAACTCAGGTCCTCCTGACTCCAGGGCCATAAGCATTTCTTAAGTGCCTACTATATGCAGGGCAGTATCCTAGGGGTTTAAGGTCCACAGATAAAATGAAAAACAGTCTCTGTCCTCAAGGAGCTTTCAATATACTAGGGAGATGTAACATATAAAATATATACATATATACATACACACATATGCGTGTATAGTCTATGTTGCTATTCTGTTGATTAGACTCCTCATGACTCCATTTTACATGAGTGGTTTGCCATTTCCTTCTCCAATATGGACACACACACACACACACACACACACATATACATATATATATACACACATACCACATAAGTGAGCATATGCTTGGTAACTGGAGAAAGAGCATTAACAACTGACAGATCAGGAAAGGCTTCCTGGAGGAAGTGGCATATGAGATGAGCCTTGAAAGCTGCTGGGGATTCTATTGATTTTTTTTTTAAGTATATTTAGAAATAGGACAGAGGTTTGAGTGGTTTGAGGTTGCAAGGATGAGAGTTGTTGTCATCCTCTCTCATAAAAACTAGATTAAGTTCTATGTCCAAGTGATCTTTATCAGTGACCTTTAAGAATTAAAAATCCCCAGTCAGGTCCAGAAACCTTATTCTGTAAATTATCTGAAGGTGTTCCTTTGTGAAGATAAAGACTCTATTCAGTGGCTGCTACCTCCTCTGGCATCCCAGGGCATTTTTGTTCAGCTGGTGTGTGACCCTAGATAAGTCACTTCTTCTCTCTCATCCTCTTCAGGTTCCTCTTCTGTAATATGAAGGTAATACTATTTGTACTGTCTACTTCAAAGGGTTGTTGTGAGAAAAGCACTTTGTAAACCTTAGTGCACTTTAGAAATGAATTTTTTTTTAATTTAATCTTACTTTTTTTTCAGTGAACAAAAATCTATTTTCCCTCTCTCCCTTCTCCCCATTGGGGGAAAAAGAACCCTTGTAACAAATATGCATAGTTGAGCAAAACATTTTATCAGCAAGCATTTATTGAATTTCTCTTTTGTCTATGATATTAAGAATTGTACTAGATGTTGGAGATTCAAAGACAAAAATAAAACAGTCACTGCCCTCAAGGAGTGAGTATTCTGTTGAAGAGGCAGCAATCAGGGGGGAGGGCATCCCCGGCAGGGGATACAGCCTGTGCAAAGGTATGTATGTGGGAGATGGAACGCAGAGTTTAGGAAACAGCATGTAGGGCACTTCAGCTGGAACAGAGTGTGTCAGATCAGTTAGTCAATAAGCATGCATTAAGCACTTACTCTGTGCCAGGCAACATAAACCAAGGAAAGTAGGCTCTAGTTAGACTGTGCCATGTATTGCCTGGAGGTCTCCATGATCTTCCCATTATAAAAAGAACTTGAGTAGCACCTTTGAAACAACTCCACAGTTAAATAAGATGCTTTTTATATGCATCAAGTCAACCTGAAGACCAGTGCCAACACTTACTAATGTCAGAACTCATGGCTCATTTCCCGCATTTCTAAAGTGCACTAAGGTTTACAAAGTGCTTTCCTCACAACAACTCTGCTAAGTAAACAGTACAAATAGTATTACCTTCATATTACAGAAGAAGAACCTGAAGAGGATGAGAGAGAAGAAGTGACTTATCTAGGGTCACACAACCAGCTGAACAAAAATGCCCTGGGAAGCCAGAAGAGGCAGCAGCCACTGAATAGTCTTTATCTTCACAAAAGAACATTTTCAGATAATTTCCAGAACGAGGTGTCTATACTTGACTGGGGATTTTTTTTTTCTTAAAGTTCACTGATAAAGATAACTTGGACATAGAACTTAATCAAGTTTTTATGAGAGTGGATGACAACAGCCGTCACCCCTGTAACAAACCACTCAAACCTCTGTCCTACTTCTAATATATTTTTTAAAGAATCAACCATTTTATCATAAATCTAAAGTTGGAAGGGACTTCCAAGGCTGTCTAGTCCAAGCCCCGCCCCCCTTTTAAGCAATGAGTTAAGGAGATTAATGACAAAGTCACACAGGTAGTAAATATTAGAGGCAGATTTTGAACCCAAGTAGCTTGACTCAAGAGCCAGTACTTTTTCCGCTATACTATGATGTCTAAAAATGAAAGAAAGAAAGTCTTCCAATCCACACTGCTCAGAGAAGGTAGGACAATGATCCCTGTCAAAGATGAGGAGGCACAATTATGCGAAGCACTGTGGGTCAGTGGTAAGCGCACTGATTCTAGAATCAGAGAACCTAGATCCACATCTTTTGGTACTTACTTTGTCAGTCATTTAGATCATGACTAACTCTTTGTGACCTCATTTGGGATTTTCTTGGCAAAGACACAGGAGTGGTTTACTATTCCCTTATCCAGCTCATTTTAGAGATGAGGTAACTGAGGCAAATAGGATTAAGTGACTTGCCCAGGGTCACATATCTAGTAAGTGTCTGAGGCCAGATTTGAACACAGAAAGAAGAGTCTTCCTAACTTCAAGCCCACCTAGCTGCCCTTGGTACTTACTACTGAAGTAATTTTAGCTAGGTCAGCTAATCTCTCTCATTTCCTCTGTCAAGATATTAGGTGAGACCCTGTTTAACAGACCTAAGGCCAAGCAAGCAAACTATGCCCTGAGCTTGGCATAACAACAATCCTTTGCGCTCATCCTCTGAATGATCTCAACCTATGGCAAAATCACATAATTACTGTACTGCTTTGACCAGCACCAGGTGTTCTCCTCGGACAAGCACCAGACAAGCTCAGACAAGTTCTGGTCATGAAGTCCTGCTGATTCAAACTTGTCACATTGTTGCTTTTACCCCTGATTGTCAGGGCTACAGCTCACTGCGCAACCATTGGTATAAGTATTGAAATCTTCCCCACACTGCCTCCAGTCCCCCCACTAGGGGTGGGGCCCTGGCACATATGTCTTGTTCTCTCTTTGCTTGCAAGCTGTTTCCCTCACTTTGAAATTAAACTTCTGTTTGATTCCTGAGTGTCCTGTCTCTAGCCTGCTATGTTTGGCTTTGACCATCCACAGGTTAGAGGCCAGTTCAGTCTGGTTGACGCCTCATTGTTAAAATGAGGAGGTGAGACTATTGTATCTATGATTCTAAGTCTAATTTTACTNCTGGCTTTGACCATCCACAGGTTAGAGGCCAGTTCAGTCTGGTTGACACCTCATTGTTAAAATGAGGAGGTGAGACTATTGTATCTATGATTCTAAGTCTAATTTTACTTCTATTTCCTTTACTAAGGGAAGGATAGAATGAAAATGATTAACAGGAAGCACCTACCTGCCATCAGTGAGTTTAATTCATCTGGCCCAAATGAATTTTACCTCTGGTTACTGGAAGAACTCGTGGATGTGGTGGATGTGACCTTGTCAACAATGTTTAAAATCGGGGCAGCTAGTTGATGCAGTGGATAGAGCACTGGCCCTGGAGTCAGGAGGACCTGAGTTCAAATGTGACCTCTGACGCAAAATAAATACTTCTAGCTGCGTGACTCTGGGCAAGTCATTTAACCCCAACTGCCTCATTAAAAAAACAACAACAACATTTAAAATCAATTAATCAATAAACAAATATTTATTAAAAACCTACTTTGTACCAGGCACTGTGCTAAGCACTGGTGATACAAAAAGAAGCAAAACACAGTCTGCTCCTCGAGGAGCTTACAATCTAATGGGGAAGACAACATGCAAACAAATATACAAAACAAGTTATATACAGGATAAATTGAAAATAATAGAGGGAAAGCACTATAATTAAGAAGGGTTTGGGAAAACTTCCAGTGAAAGATGGAATTTTAATTAGGACTTAACGGAAGCTAGGAAGATCTGTAGTCGAAGGCCAAGGTCTTGGAAAAGCTAAGAGGCCAGTGCCACTGCATCAGAATATGTGATAGAGAATAAGGTACAAGGAGACAGGAAAGGTAGGAAGTGGCTAGGTTATGAAGGACTTTCAATACCAAACAGAGCATTTTGTATTTGATCTCAGAGGCAATAGGGAGCCACTAAAGTTTATTGAGTGTGTGTTTAGGGGAGAGGGCAGTGACGTGGTCAGATTTGTTTTTTTGGGAAAATCACTTTGGTGGCTAAATGAAGGATGGATTGGAGTGGGGAAGAGAGTTGGGATAGGCAGACCAACCAGCAGGCTATTGCAACAATCCAGATGTGAGGTAATGACGGCCTACACTAGAATGGTGGCAGTGTTAGAGGAGAGAAGAGAAGTGTAGGAGAGATGATTGAGGAGCCCTGGCAACAGCTTGGATATGGAAGGTGAAAGATATTGAGGAATCCAGGATGACTTCTAGGTTGCCAATGTGAGGGACTAGGAGAAAGGTTCTGGAAAGTCATGGAAAACAGATAAGGTACTACAGGACTAAAGAAGAACGATCTTCAATAAAGGGAAGAAGGCAGAGTCTGCAAACTGTAGGCTGACTGATTCCTGGTATATTATTAACTGAATGGTTTCTGAACTGTTAGAAAGTAGAGGAGTCTATTGTAATAGATTTCTTCTCTGGCAACATTTCTTCATCATCCAATGGCTCGGAGAGACTTTTTACAATTAGTCTAAAGTCTTTGGATTGATTGAGATGTGTTTTCATTAGCTAAGATCAGAGCTAAAATGGGGTGGAGTGTTTTCAAATCCATCTGTCTAAGAAGAGGTGAGGTAGGCTGGTGAGCAAGGTTATTCGATCTATTTGCCTCTCTACCCTACTAATGACTTATTGCCTACACGGATTTCCCAGCATCCTCTGCTCAGAGAGGTTGCGTCAAAGCATCCAAAATTCTATCTTTTTTATCTTTTTTCTTCCACCTTCCACCCTTCTTAATCCTACTACCTCCTCTCTGTTAATTACGTCTTATTTATCCTACATACAGCTTTTTTTTTTAACTATTTTTTTCCTTGTTGTCTTACCCCACTAGATTTGGAAGCTCCTAAAGGACTGGGACTGTCTTTTACTTTCTTTGTACCCTCAGAGCTTAGCGCAGTGCCTGGCACATAGCAGACACTTAATAAACGCTTCTTGACTGACTTTGAAGCTCTAAACCCCTGGCTG
>NW_020954553.1:18264862-18267195 GCF_900497805.2 Vombatus ursinus | reverse complement strand
ACAAAAACATCTCAGTGTTTCCCTTTCTTCTCTGAGGGTACTTCCCTCTCCTCACCTCCTCTCAACTGCATTTCCAATCAGTACCCCCAAGCTAGCCAAGGTCCGTGGTTAATATTGTTTGTAAAGACAGATTTAACATCTAAAACAAATAAAGGGAGACAGACTTTCCCTTTGCTAGAGAGAAAGCTTTTGGACTTCCTTGAGGGAATCCAAGGGGAGAAAAGAGACAGCCCTCCAGGTTCTGTGTATTCAGAGGGGTGTTCAGCAGTACATTATCTGTTCAGATACAGATTGGGCTTACGGGCAAGGGGCAAACAGCCTTGCTCTCAGAGTCCTGGCCCCTTTCTTGGTGGCCACTGCATCTGCCTACACTCCTGCTCTTCTAGCTCCCTGAGGCTTCTCATGGGTTACCCCTTTCTCTAGCTCTTTGGGTCCTCTTATCAGGAGCTAGAATTCTCTTTGAATCTGATTTCTGCCGGAACTAGTTGTATTGACTCATTACTTGGAAGGTGTGGCCAATAGTTGTTTTGGTCTTGTGTTTACTCCCTTTTTAATTCATTCTAGGAATTTTTTCCACACTTCTGCTTGGCAGCCTGAATTTTACATTTAATTTAACAATTTATTATATGCCCCTTTTCTGCGATTAGACTCTGGGCTTTCAAATCCTTTACCAAAGGTTTCCCTGATCAGCAAGTGTCAACCTGCAATTCTAGCATTGGGGTCAATTTAATTACGTCTGTGCCTTTAAAGGGCAGCTAGGTGGTACAGAGGAGAGAGCACTGGGCTTGGAGTCAGGAAGACCTGAATTCAAATATGACCTCAAATACTTACTAGCTGTGTGACCTTGGGCAAGTCACTTAACTCTGCTTGCCTCAGTTTCTCATTTGTAAAATAAACTAGAGAAGAAAATGGTAAACCACTCCAATATCTTTGCCAGGAAAATCTCATGTGGAGTCACAAAGAAAGGGACATGACTGAACACCAACAACTGCCTTTTGCATCTCTCCAGGGTCCAACACTAGGTCTCTTGAATCTGACTGGAAGTTCCAAAAGAAAAGATGTGCAAATCAAAGTCAGCTCCTTTTATTATATCATTTCCTGTATCATAAGGAATCATGACAACCCTTGGTAATTCCTTTATTGCAGAAAGATCCCAGAATCTTCTCCACCCAGTTCTCCTTCCAAATACATAGATAATAATAAATGCTTATTAATTGATTGATTGATTGCTTTGTGCCAGGTGCTAGGGATATAATAAAATGGAAAAGTCCTTGCCCTCTATCAGTGAAACAACACATATGCATATAAGTAGATACAAAATATATACAAAGTGTAACACAACACCCCAGCTGAACACATCAATGCCTGAAAGTCAGGTATGTTACATTTCACCTCTCCCTTAGGGTTGTCTGGTACCTTTAAGAGAGTTTGGGAGTGTCTAGGCTCTTTGCTATTGGCTCCAGCCACTGCTGATGGTATTACCCCAATTGTAGGGGGGATGTCCCCTGTACACTAGTTCCATTTAATCACTAAGAGATTAACTTTTACAAAGGAACATTTACTTCAAAGGTATATTAACAAATATACAAACATATTCCAACATGTGGGACATAATATCCCCTGTATACCACAGAAGTCTCTGAGAAGGGGAAGGACATTAGACTAATAACTCAGTTCCTATGTTCCAATTCCAAAATTCCCCTTGGGTTCAAGTCCCAGGCACAGGCTGGTTGGCTGACTGCCACATCCTGCACGGAATCTTGGCTCCAAGGTCGCCATGGCTTGAATTCCTGGGTCTGGTGTGGATTAGTGACGGCACCTAAAATTGAGAAAGACAAATAAAGTAGAAACCAGAAATACCCCCCAAGCTATGGGAGCTCAAAGGGAAAGGTGTTCCCCCTTCTGAGTTCAGTGCATGGTGCCCATGCAGGGATGAATCGTTAGTGATCTACACCCTCTGGACTCAGTCAGAAGAGAGTGAGACTGTCCCAATCTGGCAGTTCTAAAGACAGCCTGTTCCGGCTATGCAGCCAGTTGGAGGAAGCTACTCCCACCCACATGATAGGAGAAAGGAGATGTTTCCTCCCAGAAGCAGGGTTGTCTTCATGTTATGAGATCTGGGCACCCTTCGAGCCCCCATTACAAAAGTAAATACAAGATAATTAAAGGGAATGAGGCACTAGTGCTGGGGAATGTGCCAAGTTTTCATGTAAGAGATAGTGTCTGAGCTCAACTTTGAAGGAAGCTAGATATTCTAAGGGGCAGAGGTGAGGAGAGGAGTGCCTCTAGGCATGGGCAACAATCTATGCAAGGGTACTACGACAGAAAATGGA
>NW_020954553.1:18256761-18264816 GCF_900497805.2 Vombatus ursinus | reverse complement strand
ATGTTGAAGAAAGATTACATATTGTCAAATGAAAGTGGAAGAGTGGGGGTCATCTGAATCAGATGAAGGTACAGTGGGTAAGAGTGCTGAACTTGTAGTTAGAAAAACCCNGAGATTCTGCCTTCAGGGCTCCTCACTGCCTTTTGGATAAAATATAAATTAATCCAGGGTTTACAGCCTGTCACAATCTGGCTCTAAACTATCTTCCTGGGCTGATTACACCATATTCCACTTCATGTACTATATGTTCTAACCAAGCTGGACTACAGACATACATACCATTCCTCAGACACAACATTTTTATCTCTCATCTCCTTCCCTTTTTAGTGGCTGCTCCCTATGCCTGGAATGTCTTCCCTTGTTATCTCCACCTCTTGTGATGTCTAGCTGCCTTCTCAATTCAGCTCATATATCACCTCCTACAAGAAGCCTTTCCTGATTCCCACTTACGAGCATTCCTTACTCTGCCTCACAGAAATAACTTTGTTTTATTTTTTATATATACGTCATATTTTTCATCTGAGTACATAGAGTCCCCCGCCCCAATAGAATGTAAGCTCCTCAAGGGCAGGGACTGTTTCGTTCTTGTCTTTGTATCCTATTATATAGCATGCTTTCTGGAACACATTATGTACTTAATAAATTATTATTGAACTCCAAGGTACCAACACATACCCAACAGATTAGCAAAGATGACTTTAAAGACAAGTAACAGTTGGAGGGACTGGGGAAGAACAGGTACACTAATGCATAGTGCATTAATTAATTAATTAATTGATATATAGTAGGGTTATGAATTGGTTCAGCTATTCTGGAAAACAATTTAAAACTATAACCCAAAAGTCATGAAACTATATATTGCCTTTGGCTCAGCAATAGATACCACTATTAGACAAAAAGTTCAAAGATAGGATCCATATTTCAAAAATATTGATAACAAAATTTCTTATTGTAGCAACTGGAAACAAAGTGGGTTTCCATCAGTTGAGAAATGGCTGAACAAATTATGGTTTATGATTGGTAATAAATTATTATTGTGCTTTAAGAAATAACAAAAGAGAGGGATTATGGGAAACTTGAGACTTATGAAGGAAGCAGAACCAGAATGATTTATACAATGACTGAAATACTGTAAGGGAAGATCACTTTGAAAGGCTTAAGAATTCTGATCAACGCAATGACCGGTGAGAAAAATGACAGAGAATCAAATTCTCTACTTCCTGGTAGAGAGATAATGAACTAGAAATGCAGGAGGAGACATGGAGTTTCAGACACAACCAGAGCCTAGATTTATTTTGTTTGACTATGGATATTTCTGGTTATATTTTTCACAAGAGAGGTCTTTGGTGGGGGGAGAGGTAGAGTTATGAGAGTGTGGGAAGTAGCAATAATGCCCAAAAAAAGAAGAAAAGAAAGAAAAGAATGTCAATAAAACATTTTAAAAATACACAGAAGAGCGTAGAAGGAAGTTCAGAAGAGGACATGGCTAAGCAGGGCAGGGTTAGAACTACCCTGTTTAATTTAATATGAAAGAATAAATTGTGTGTAACAGAAATTCATGGTTTCTTACACATTTCTTTTTTCTGTTACATATGGTAATGTTCTTGTTTGTTGATATTTGCCAAGTTAATAAAGAAATTAAATAAGAAATAAGAAAATATTTATATCTTTCTACAAAATGCTTATTGAATTTGACAGTGGAGAAAGCACTGCCTCAGGAACCGAAATCTCACTGCCTATATCAACTACCTGCATGACTTTGGGCAAATTACCTAACCTCCCAAAGCCTCAGTTTCCTCATCTGTTTAGATGACCCCTGAGATCCTCCCAACTCTGAATCTATGATCCTATTGCAAGGGAGAAGTATTTATTTCCTCAATCTCCATCTCCACCTTATCCCCCACGCTGATGTCCCAAGGTCCCTTTTCCCAATAATGAACTAAGGGTGCTCTTGATGCCTCTTGGCCAAGGTATTAAAAAATACTAATTTTAGCTCAAATCATTATATTCTGGAAGTGTCATAAGGGATCAGCTAACTGGGATCTTAGTTCAATCCAATTTCAAGGTCCCAAAGCCCCACTTTTCAAAATCTTTTCCTTTGCCTTATGCTGCCATTCATGAGTCTCATTAAACAACTAGGATAACAACAACAACATTCTCATCTTTTTTTTTTAACACTTTACAAATTGCTTTAATCAAAACAGCCCTGTAGGCCTGGTAATAGGAGTATCATCATCCACATATTACATATGAGGAAACAGGTTCAGAAAGATTAAGTGACTTGCTCATGGTCACACAGCTAATGAATGCCAGAGGCAAGATTTAAACCCTGGTGTCTTCTGACTCCAGATACAGGCCTCCTTAGTTTACACGGTATAAAGCCCTCCAGCATATAATGCACTGATAAGTTTTTTCTTTCTTTTATGATTGTAGCAATGCTCCTTGGTATTAAGAATGTTTTTTTCTTCTTAGCAACAAAACTCTACGAGGCTGCTTGGCTACAGTGCCTATGAAATGGTGAAGATGACCTGGGACAATGTGTAGTTCAACATAAACCTTATATAGATTTTAGAAATTATCTTTCATGAAAGGGTAGACACCAGTGTAGAAGTACCTAATCTTAAATGTTTTATTCAATCTAAAAACAAATTTCATTATGACAAATGTTCTCAGTTTTTGAAAAAAGTTGTATGTAATAAAATACAGTATTGATTTTCTGATCTTTTTATATAGAAGTGTTTGTGTTTGTTGCTATTTTTGAAATTCAGAAAAATGATTTTTTTTAATTCTAAAAATGAAGCATTTCCAATTTCTCAAAAGAAATTAGACTCAAAGAAAAATCCTTAGTAAAACAGGCTCTTTCTCCTAAAATGTTTGAGATTTGAGTGGGCACTGAATAAATACTTGTTGATCGAATGATTAATTGATTAAGAATATGGTATTTGAGAGTAGGATTTAAGTTTCTGGCTAGGGATAAAGTGCATCTAACAAGGACAAATCACTTAACCTCAGTTTCTTAATCTGAAAAATGAAATAGTTGTACTGTGTGAGTTCCAGTCACTTCCCTGATTTGAATTTCAGCCTTGTTACTTATCTTTGCGGCCTCACACAAGTCAAATGGACTTTCTGAGTCTTTTTCCTCATTGGAATATGAGAAGTTTGGACTAGATGCCCTCTGAAGTCCCTTCCTACTCCAGATTATGATCCTTTGATTCTATGATCTTAGAAAAGGGGAAAATAAATTGTAGTCTGATACACATTCCGTATTTTGGAAAAGCTAATTTCAGAATTCAAAGGAAGGATAAGGGATAGTCTCAGTTTTGGGGTATAGATTAAGGAATATTATTTGTGTTAAGAACTTAATGTTAAAATAGTGATGAAAGTATTTTGCAAGGTGAAATGAAAACAAGACAACCAAAAGAGGAGCCAAACCTGGACACCAAGCCAGAAATCAGCTGTATGTGTGCTCTGAGTCATTCTGGCATGTCACATATGCCCACAATCTTGGAGTCCCAGGCCAAGTTTCCCTTTGACCTGTTATAGCCTAGTGTGAAAGTAAAACTCTGAACAATACTTTTGCCATAATCATGGCTTGTCCAGGATTACACAACTAGCAACTGTCAATGCCATATCTTCTACTCAGCTCTTCTGATATCAATATGACTCTTCTCTCCACTGCACCTGCCACCTTTCTAAAAAATACAGCTATAGTGTGCAGAGTTAAAAAAGGGGTGGGGGAACAGTCCACTTCTCTGGTCAGGCAATGTCTGTTTAGTTCTGGGAATCAGAGTTTTGGGAGGTTGTTAACACTTGGAGCAGGTCTAAAAGGAGGGTGTTGAGAGGACTGGAGGTCATGCCCTGTAAAGATGAGTTCAAGGAATTGGTGATGTTTGACCTGGATAAAAGATTAGAGGTGACAAGATAGCATCTGAAAGACCAATATGTGAAGGAGATATTAGACTTGTTTGAATGACATATTTAGAGCTAGTAAGGCCATCCAAGGCCATTCTGTATAATTTTCTCATTATACAAATGCAAAAACTGAGGATCAGTTAGTTACTTACCTGAGGTTACAAAAATCAGTGAAGAATGCAAAACTAAGATCTGTGTATGAAAGTTAGAAATGGAGGAGAGAGATTTTGGCTAACTTGAGTAATTATGGTTATTCAAATGTGTAATGGATTGCCTTAAGAGGCAAGGAATTACCCATCACTGGATGTCTTTAAGCAGATAGAGCAACCCCTTGGGTTTACTCTACTAACATCTACAAGAACTAGCCTGTTGAATTCCCAGAGGGCAATGACTAATCCTTTTCCTAGGATTCTAGAGATAACCCTGAAGGATTATGACTTCTAATGCCATTTCTCACAAGCCCCATCCAATGTGCTCCTCCCAATGTCAATTAACTAGTTGGCATCAATTCATTTTTTAGAACGGCTATTTACTGAGGAGTTATAACAAGGAAGAAATTACAGAAATATTCACCACCCCCCCAAACAAGGAGGTACACACTTCCCTTGCACATACAAAGTCCCTGGGGAAAGTGGTGACAACTTACAGCATAAAGGCAGTGAGGCACATATGTAGGGAACACCCGGGGCTAAGTACGTTTCCACTCGTGGCCCTGTGAGCTTTCTTCCCTTCGCAGAGTCTCCATCTAGTTTGCTTTGGGGTGAGGTGCTCCCTTGTTCAGCTGGGCTGGCTCTCAATAGGGTGTGCTGTCTCAGCTAAGAGGCCAGTCCTTTCCTAGTCTGGGCCAAACGGGTCATTTGATGGCTGTGCAGCTCCTAATAGGAGTGCCATTAGTGCTATTATCTAGTGCTGCCACTGGTGCTGGTGCTCTCTGCTACTGACTCCTGTTTTAGAGAGGACCTCCATGATGGCACTCACAATCTTTTTGAAGCTCACAAGGTCATATCTGGCTAATTTTATGTTGAGACACTCACTCACTTAAGATCAGAAAAGAATAAGCATAAAACACACATACATCCCTGAACTGCCATGCATTCACAGACACATGGCAGTTAGATGGGAGATAGTGCTTGCTGACTCTCCTCCAACCCAGAAGCTCACAGTAGTCTTTCCCACTCAAAAATTTCCAGAGAAGAAAGAACAAGATGTGTGCCTTTTGCATGCACTTTAAGTTCCAACTCAGCCCCTCTTGTGTTACCAGTCCTTGTTCATCAACCAATCAGAAGACTCTTTGTTATTCTACAGTCTAGCCCTAGTCATTCATGGCCAGAAGAAGGCTCACCCAGCTTTCATGTGTTGTATTAAAACCAGGCAGGGAATATTGCACATGCTACGTATAACCCACCAGGAAGGTCAAACCAACACGTGTTCCATGGACTGGACCTTCATTGTAGAGTATCCCCATTACACAAAATGGAATGAATACTTGGCAGGAATATAGTAGAGGGGAAACATTCCATCCAGATTCAATTTGCACTAGACAGCCTAGAAGTTCCCACATTGATAAATCATAAATCGTGTTAAAAACAACAATAACAACAACTTGTATAATGGAATATCATTATGCTTAAAAAATATGAAGAATTTTTAAAATGTGAAGGGAGGCAAAGTGATACAGAGAAAATAAGGCAGAATTGGAACAACAGACATGTGAACTACAACTAGGTTTTCCAAAAAGCAACAGCAACAAAATTTTAAAAGTACACAGAAAAGGTGAGACATAACAAGCAAATATTTTATTAATATTAATTTGTTAAATTAACATACATTCATATCACTAATATCTGTCTATGTGTGTGTAAAACAAATGGACTCCTGTAGTCTCTTTGAACACTGGCTCTGGAGCTCCTTGTTAATTTTTCAAGGCATAGTGTGGCTATTTTGACTAATCGGTATGCAAATTATGATCTGTGACTATATCGATATAATGTTCTCTATTAACAGACCATGTAAGAGATATAAACACCATAATAAAACCATCTGATTACAATTTTGAAAATGCAAAGAGCAAGAAAGGATCAATCATTTTCTGCCACAAGTGTGTCTGGTGTCCTTATTTCAAAAGATCAGTTGCATGGAACTATCTTCATTGATGAAGATTGATTGCTTGGTACTCTGTGCCTACATGAGGATTGGAGTGGTAAGAGCTAGAAAAAAGAGAACTTGGGGCAGCTAGGTGGTTTAGTGCATAGAGAACCAGCCCTGGAGGCAGGAGGACCTGAGTGTTCAAACCTGAGTACCTGACACTTGATACTCCCTACCTGTGTGATCCTGGGCAAGTCACTTAACACCAATTGCCTTGGAAAAAAAAAAGTCTCCTGGCTTCCAACCTTGAAAAAGATTTGCAATTCCAGGATTTTTTCACTTCTCTGAAGGGAAAGAAAGATTATGGGAAGGCAACATGTAGAAAAGTCAAAAATCTCTACAATGGCCCTATCCCCAGCTTGCTACACTGGAGACTTCAGAGAAGTCTTGGGTGAGATCTGAGGCTCTCTCTCTTGGTTAAGGCTGTCTCAACACTGATGAGAGAGCTCATTCATTCTGTACTGTCTGGTATGTACTCCCATATGTGTGCATATACACACACACATATATATTCTCATGTTATTGAGTCTAATAAATTTCCTGATCTCTGTTTTTCTATTGTCTTGAATAAATGAGTTTATTTGCTATTCACTACATCTGTTAATTGCAGAAGTTTAATGTGAAGGGACTCAAGCCTTAGATATATGGCTTAGGGTACTCCTCTGTTAAGGGATAATGATCAGGAGTTCTGCTTAGACCTAACAATTACTTCTCCTAAACACACAATATTTAAGGGAGCAGATAGATATAAGCCCAGCACAGAACCTCCTCTCTGTGAGGAGAGCAGTGGCCAGCCTCTGACCCCAACTTTTTGCTTCCACTTCTGTCAGGAATCAACATCTCCCTTGAAAAAAAAGTTAAAGTGAGACAAGACTCTAGAGATATGTATTCTTGCCTCCCTTTGGGTCACATCTACCTAAATAGGCAAGAAACCTGCTCCCACACACATGCTTCGTACATGTGTAGCCTCCTAACATACTGCTAGTGGTGGTGATGTGATCTGATTGCCACTATTCTCCCAAGCATTTCAAGAGAGACACAGTTTGTTTTTCAGAATTTATGACCCCAGTGGTAAAAGCTAAGGGTTCAATGTTATCTGCCCCATAGAGTTCTGGGAGAATTTCTCTGAGAAGGCTGGACATATGTTGAACTTCTCACTTTAGCTCTGGGAACATCAGAATCTGTAAATAAATAAATAATAAAAAATAAACCAAAAAAAAAGAAGAAAAAAAAGAATATGTCCAAGATTTCCAGGTTCTATAGTTCCATGCAATTGGCCTTTTGAAACAAGGGTTCTAGACGTACTTGTGGTAGAAAGTGATTAATTCCGTCTTGCTCTTTGCAATTTTCAAATCTTAATTAGATGTTTTTACTATGGTACTGATGTCTCTTACATGGTCTGTTAATAGAGAAGATTGTATCGATATAGTCACAAATCATAATTCGCCTAATTGATTAGTCAAAATAGCTACACTATGCCTTGAAAAATTAACAAGGAGTTCCAGAGCCAAAGTTCATAGAGACTACAGGAATCCATTTGTTTTACATACACATAGACATGTATTAGTGATATGAATATATGTGCACTTTAACAAATTAATATTAATAAAAATATTTGCTTGTTATATCTCATCTTTTCTATGTACTTTTAAATTTTTGTTGCTGTTGTTTTTTTAAAAACCTAGATATTATGGCATCCCCCTACTCCAGCCATAGTCCCAAGGCTTGCTTTTCTAACCCTCTTCACTACTGCTGTTCTGTTAGCCCTGTTGTTTAAATCTTGTGTCTCTCCAAAAGCTCCCCAACCAATCAGCTTTTGTTTGGTGATGTCACCATTCTGTAAACAGACAAAGCCTTCTGAGAAATGTAATTCTGGGAGTTTCTCACAATAAGCAATGTTCTCTGGGTCCCTAAGTATCTTAGGAAATGAAGTTCTAGTAATTCCTCCTTAGTCATGCTTAACACACACACACACACACACACACACACACACACACA